>NC_037302.2:6816508-7117030 GCF_000002775.5 Populus trichocarpa | reverse complement strand
TTGCTCTTCATATGGTCGGCCACCCCCAACTCAATTACCCATACATTTTCTTGATGAATTATCATGATTTCATGCCCCTAATCATATACAACACATAAATTAACTTAATTCTAACAATTAATATATTTTCCACGATTCAAGTCTAAAAACCCTAATTAAAATTCAACACTAAGGCATCAATTCACAATCGAATTCAAAACGACCTATAGAACCATGTTTATAACTCTTTACCTGGTAAGAATCAAGGTTTTAATCTTTAACCAGCCAAAAATTTTCGACTCCCCCTTTTTTTAATGAAAGTCGACCCTCCCTTCTCTCTCTACCTTTAAAATTTCTTGTTAATCCATTGCCCATAACTGTTTATTCTACTTATAAACCCTTAATCTTGGATGAGTTCTTGGAATTTTTAGTGCTTCTCTCTTGATTTGGCAAGAACAATTCAAAAACTCCCTCACTCTCTCTTAATAGTTGCTGCAAATTTTTGATGAGTAAGGAAGAGGGGTATTTATACCCTATAATTTCTATTATTTGCACTTAGGTTCCATTTCCTTTAAGTGTATTATTTTTGCCCCCACATCTTTTCTTCTTGTAATTAAGTTATACCTCTTTTCATTTCTTATAATTTCACCCCTCAACTTTTTAGTTTAGTTCAATTCATTTTCTTTAATTTAATCCAACCCTCAATATTTTTGGGTTAAATTTATAATATCTCGAAATATTTTGTCTGGAAATTTAAATCCGAAAGTTTTTGAATTTTTGTTTTATTTAAATTTGTACATGAATTTCTTCACTTTTATTTCCCATTTGTTTAGTTTGTAATTTACACAAACATTTATTTCCCGGGGTTTACAAAAAAGCACTATGTGAAAGAGATAGGGGTTAAAAAGCACACTATTTGGAAGGTTATGACTTAAAGGCACATTCAAAAAGCTGATAATGCCAAAAACACTATCTAAAAGAGATAGAGGCTAAAAAATGCACTATTTAAAAGGCGAGGGCTCAAAAGAGCACTAAAAAATTAATAGTGTCAAAATCACTATCCAAATGAGATAAGGGCTAAAAAGCATACTATCTGGAAGGTGAGAGCTTAAAGACATAGTTAAAAAGGTGATAGTGCCAAAAACACTATTCAAAGGAGATAAGGGCTAAAAAACATACTATCTAAAAGGCGAGGGCTCAAAGGTGTACTAAAAAATTGATAATTTCAAAGATGTTATTTAAAAGTGAGTGGCTTAAAAGCGCACTCGAAAAGATATGCTTCAAAATCACATTCACATAAACTTAAAAAATATTTCATGATCTCGTATGATGAAAGTTGGGCTTTCTCTACCCCGATATTGGTAGGACCTAAACTTCCAATAACTTTCCTTTGCTGGAAAAAAAATGAATTTGTCAAGGATTATTTTTCTTGGACTCCATGCAAGGATCAAAATGCAATGATTTGGGGGTTAATATACATGTATTTTTACCTGATAAATATAGGTCCCCTTTCTTCATGGACTCTATGTCTTCAAAGTTTCAATCATTGTAGCAGGTTTTCATGGCTCCTCTATTTTGGTCTACTCAAGCTATAACTTGTGGAATTGATCTCTATGAAAGGGATGCTCATTTGATGAGCTTAAATGATCTTGGCCTATCCCATTATTTGAGCACTTGTCTCATTGATTGTGACCTCTCAAGACTCTCATACTTGTTACTATAATTATATAACTACCACTAGTATGGTGTTATGACCACCATTAAGTATTCAACATACTTGCTCTATGATAGCTTTCTAGCTATCTCTTAAGTTCTCGAGGATTATAAATAGTTTGCTTCTTATTTCTATCTTATTAGAAAAGGAGTTACGTAGCCAATCTTGTTGGATTTCTTAAATTGCCCTTAACCTGATCATGCCCCCAAGCACTTTATCTTGTTTTGTTTGATTAGGTTTTCTCAAGGATGATTTTTGCAAAAAAATGTTTGGTTCTCATAAAAGATCGATATCACATAAAATCTTTGGAATTTCAAAGCTATTTCCAAATGCAAAAACCATTTTGATGCAAGTTTAAAGTAAATTTGTTTTGAAAAATTCAAGCGACACCTGGACAGAGTTTTATTAAAGTTGAATCTAGATTTTGGTGCATGCTTTTCCTTTACTAAAAATGTGAGGTGACTTTCTCTTTTTAAGATTTGTTGGTAAAAAAGGCTTGAGTTTCAACTCGAGATTTTCAGAGAAAAGAAAATCTTTGAAGCATTCATTCTACTTATATGAATAATAAAGTATGACCATAATCTTTTGAAGATCTCATTTTATACGGGAGAGCTTCGCTTACAAACACAGATTAAATGCCTTTGATTAGAAAAGACTATCAGACATGTAATGTAGGTCTTGGCTCTTGATTATGAAAGAAAAGGATTTTTACAAGCTCAAAGAGGTGTTTAAGGGCTTTTAGGATTAAGGATCACTAGCACTCATTCTCAAGCCTTCCCTTATTCTTCATGATGGCCTCTCAGATCTTGGGATTTATCTTATATGCCCTCTAGTGTTGGGTTTGGATTACTTTTATTTGTTTTCTTCATTTGGTTTTGAGCATCATCATCATCACCATCACATGGCATGCTCGACCTTTTTGAATATTTGAATCTCTACATGCCCCTCAGCTTTTCATCTGGGCACTTTTGATTTTTTTCATTGATCATTGAGGATGTATAATTCCAAGGTTTAATTGCTTTTATAATCCTCATACTTGCTCCTGGTGTGGGGTGTGATCCAAGTCAAGGTTCTTTTGCAAGAAACATTTACTAAGTTCAACAAGGACTCACAAAGGATATTTTTCAAGTATCATGAAAGGATTATCAAATATGGTCTTTCATCATCTTAAATGCATGTGTTTAGGATCAGTAAGCTTTGCTTTCATACATTGTAATTAGTTGGACATGCAAAATAGTTTCCACCAAATTAAATTGTGAATCATTATTCAACCAACTAAAGCTTAGCTTCAAAGTTAGTTTGAATGGTTTTTGGTTATTTTTCCAGGTTTCTTAAGCATTTGGTCATCTTACTAGGAGATCACTTGAATTCCTAAAACTCACTTATTAAAAACAAACACCAATTTGACCTCTAAATTTGTACTAAAACCTTTGGTTTCCTAAAAAACATTTATGTAAAGCCCAACAAAAATTTCAATAAGGTCGGCCTATGCTAAGAGGGAGTTAGAGGTAACCAACCAGCCTACTCTAATGGGAAATGTAAGGGAGCAGAATCAGCTGACACGACCAAAAGATTGATATCTTCTTCCAAGTGTAGGAGTGTCGAAGTAATAAATAACCCGGCAAGATCAGGATCGAACCACAAGGAGGTTAACTATATAATAATAATAATAATAATAATAATAATAAGTTGAAGAGAGCTTTGAGATGTGATATTGATATAAGGATTAAACAATGATAAAAACAATTGTCAAGGTTAGAGGATCCACTAATGGTATTTCAAACAAGTATAGTATAAACTCTTATTACGCAACTGGAAACCACACACAGAGGAGGTTCCAATCGGATTATAAATTGTTAACATGATTACATTAGTTATCTTATTCGAAGAATGCTAATATTTGTAAATGTTGTCAGGTATTCATGATTATAACTTATGTTAACAACAAACAAGTTCCTTTTATAGCACAGGTGTCGATTATACCATATGGTTTGGGCTATGAAAGTGCCAAATATTTGTTGTACCAAGGTTATACAACATAAATCTAGATTAACCATTTAACAAGCAAAGTATTAAGAGTGAATAAGATAACAAATACAAAACATGTTAGTATCAAACATTAAAGTCCATGTTGAGTTTATACTATACTTATTCTTACACCATTAGGGTAACCTTTTCACCTTGACATAATAAACTTAGCTAAACATAATGAAGAAGAGAAACATAAATAAACAAGATAAGAACATAAATAAGATATAAGTTAACTAAGTAAAGGAAAGGAAATGAAAAGCATAAACAAGAGATTAATATAAACAAAACTTAAGCATTATAAAAATATAAAGAAAGAGAGCAAGAAAATGATCTTGATCTGAAAACCAAGATGCCTAAATGCATGGCAAATGCCTTCTTTCATAGGCCAAAATTTGGAACTATTGATTTGATGACTAATTGTTGAGTGGGTGGCCACATCTTGACTTGGTGACAATCCTTATCTTCTTGTCTGAACAAAACGCCATTGCTAACATCAGAATTTGAACACATTGTCCCCATGAAAGTTCTAGGAAATTGTCTCAGCTTTCCAACAAAAAAAGAATCAGTGCATTTGGACTTCTAGAACTCGAGATATGGGCTGAATACTGAACAATGTCTAGGCTGCATGACAGATTCCAACTTCTCCGTTGTTGCTAAGATTTGGACTTCCAAACAACAGAATTGAGTCTTGGACTCCCCATGAATGTTTTTTGCCTATATCTTAGCTTTCTAGCCATATAAATGAAATTGAAATCCAAGATCTACCTAGATATGACCCAATGACTGAACAGTGTTCCAGTTTGGACTGAACCATCATCTCTTTTCTAAACGTAACCCTCTCTTTGTCTTCTCAATTTCAGTAGTTGAACTCATCAATCAATCCTTTGATTTATGTGATAGGCCTGCATTTAAGATGAACATTTACCATAAATTAAAACTATCTTATATTATCATACTTGTTATTATAAAACATGCTCTAGTTAAGGAGTTATTGATACTTCAAGTGCAAAATGATGATATAAAACCTTGATAAAAATACACTTTTAAGTACTAATCATCGACCTACCTTAAATGAGAACTATGAAGGATTTGTCCAGCCCTGGGATGAACCAAATATGGATAAGAATATGGGAAACTAGACTTCCAAACACCCCTTCACATTTATAAGGGGTATAAATACAAGGGGGAGAAAAGAGGTGTCCTTTCCTCTCCCCCAAAAACTAGCCACAACAGCCTGCATGTGTCCAACTGTATGTCCCTTGTTCTCTTGCTCTCTCCCAAAGAAGAAATAAAAAGCAATCAGCTGCATGCAAACCCCCTACTTGGGTGCTCAGTGAGAAGAGAGTTAGAGGGAAGGAGAAGTGACCAAATACAAGAGAGGAAAAGGAGGTGACCTTTCCTCTTTCCCAAAACCGTCCACAACAGCTACAGCAGACCCCTCTTGTCTAGAGAAAAATAACTAAATAGATCCAGTTGCATGTTCCTTTCATTGAATGTGTGAGTAAAAGAAGAGCTAGAGAGTAAGGTTGATGACTGAAACTATGGAAGGAGAGAGGGTGTAGCAGGCCAGCTGGACAACAGAATAAAGGAAAAAGAAAAACAGACTGAAAAAGAAAGAGATACCAACAAACTCTATACTAGGAGTTTGTTAAAAAAGTGAGGTAAGGTTAATTTCATCTCTTGGCTGAGGATTTACTCACGGTTTAGATAAGGAGAAGGGGGGGAAACCTAGAGTGGGAGAGAAGTGTTCTTGCACCTTAGCTCAAGAACTTATAACCAAAGAGAAACAAAAAGGGAACCTAAGCAGAACCTTAAGGAAGAAAAGACTCACGTGCAGACCATTTTTCATAAAAACATGAATGAAATTGAATGTATAAACATGGGGAGGGGCCAACTAGGTTGAAGGATAATTAAATTGTGTGTGAAATGAAGTAATGTATGAATGATGATCTTGTTAGATCCCCAAGGACATGCTGAAGCCGAACTAGAAGCTAAATTAATATTTATATCTAAATTCTCATAAATGATTGATGTATTTGTATGATATATGTAATGAAATAATAAAAATGCTTGGATTGTGATCTAGTTGGACTCCTATGTACATTTTTGTGCTGGAACCAGAACTGTATGGATGTTCATGCTTTGATCTTTGTTATGAGATGAGTGAAATTACATGAATATGGCTTAAATGAATGAAAACATGGTTGTGGCATGATTGTTGTGATTACACTTATGAAAATAAGATAGAATGAGAGCATGTGCAGGATTGTATTGTTCTTAAACCCTTAGGAGCATGTTAAAACTGAAAAGGAAATCATCCCATGGTAATGTGTTGATTTTGTTGTGTAATGGATGAATTGGTATAATTAGAAGTAGTAGTTAGGAGAGCCTATAACAAATATGCATTGTGAGATTTGGTTGTGCATTGTTGATGCCTTGTGATATAAATTGAGATATGATTGTTGTCGGTATGTGTCCAAGTCTTAGCTTGGAAGTGTTACAAAGGAGAAAGGCATAACGTAAGTCTTACACGTAGTCTAAGGAGAAAGCAAAGCCAGATTTGTTCGAATTGTCGCTAACGATTTCTAAATCGGCAGCGACTTAGATCGCGTTGACAATTTCAGCGTCAACTGTAAATCTGGATTGCGTTGATGATTTCTAGGTCGATAGTGACTCAGTTTTCATCAATGATTTCTAAATCAATAGTTGCCTATGTGTGCTAACAATTTTAGTGCCAACCATAGACTAGGTTGCATTGACGATTTCTTTGTTGGCAGCGATCCAATTTTCATCAACGATTTATGTGTTAATAGAAGGATATGTATAGTGACGAGTTCATGCGCCAATAGTAGAAATGGATTGCATTGACGATTTCTAGGTCGGCAGCGACGCAGTTTCAGCAACGATTTTTTGAGTCAACAATAAATTATATGATTTTGACGATTTCATGTGCCAGCGGTGAAACTAGACTACATTGATGATTTATGAGCCAGTAACGACTCAGTTTTCACTAGCGATTTCCAAGTTGACAAGGGGGTATTCGCTGATAATTTCAGGCGTCAGCCACGAAACCAGTTTCGTTGATAATTTCTGTGTCACCGTGAAAACTAGTATCACTGCTGAATTCGGTGTCACTAGCGAATCAGTTTTTGTTGTCGAACTCTTTATTGCCAGTGAATCAGTTTTCACTAGTGATGTTTTGCAACAGACTTCCATATCAGAATTGATTTACATGCTTGTAACGATTTCATTGTATGATTGTAAAATATGTGGGACACTTGAATGTGAACATGTGTATTCTTGAAATACATATGATGATAAGTCATATGATTGTCGAATGTAAATGTGCTGATTTATGACCATATGATGTATCAGGTGGTCTGACCGGGATCAAACCTTTGACCGGATGAGGACACCACGCGGGAGGAACAAGTAGGTGGCTTTCACCTCTTCTAGCATAACGTTAGCTTTCAAAGTGAATTCGTTATGAAAGATCTATTATTGTTTTGTTATACTGAATGCTAAACTGTTACAGAATGTTTGTACGAGTATTACGAAGGGACTATCATTGCGTTATAATGAATTCTAAATTGATACGTAATGTTTGTATGAGTATTATAAATGATTTATTATTAAGATATAATGAGTGCCAAACCGTTATAAAATATTGAATGAGTATTATGATTAGCTTTGGCTAATGACATCCTAGAGGGATTGCTGGGTTGTGATTGATGATTAGTTTCAGCTAATGGCATCCTAAGGGAATGGCTAAGATGAATTGATGATTAAGTTTGGCTAATGGCATCTGCGATGGATAGTCAGGTTATGTTGGATGATTAGCTTCGGCTAATGGCATCCTAAGGGGATGGCTAAGATGAATTGATGATTAAGTTTGGCTAATGGCATCTACGATGTATAGTCAGGTTATGTTGGATGATTAGCTTCGTGATGCGAACCTCGTGATCACGTGGTCACGCAACCCACAATCAAGATTGAGATCTGATCCCGGAAAGCTAAAATAGGTCTGATAGGAGTGTGACACAATGGAAACATGCCCCAAGGCACCAACACTATTGGATTGAGTAGAATGACGCCACGAAGCCAGTTAATCATCGATAAGTCAGATTCAGTTCGTTCAAAAACTGAAGAATGCAAGAATCACTCTCACACGTTAAAACTGAAAAATTCAAAAGTAATTATCATTAAAGCTGCAGAAAGTTTGGCTTACATGAGTTTAAATAGTTCTTGAAAAATTAACCCTAATGGACCCCTTATGTGGACTTATATGAGGTCCACTCAAAACTGACCCAAAACCCTAAACTGAAAAGTCCATAACTTAATCCAAACAAGTCTTGGATCCTAACTGAAAACAAAGTCTTAATTAAGCCCAAACATGAAAGAAAATAATAAAAATGACTAACTTGTTATTAAATACCACCAGCCCTTCTTTCCTTGTGTAGTTAGGATTAATAAGGAATCCTTATAAGAAAAGGATTCTGAAACATTAATGAATCCTTGCCACACTTGGAGATTATATTGCAGCTCATTAAAGATCCTTGTGGAACTAGGAAATTCCCAAAACAAGCTCCCATATCCTTGTAAGAAAAGGATCCTTGTCAAATAGGAAGTCCACAAGTCAAAAGGAAGTAAATAACAGAATTCGTATAACCTATTCGAACCTATATTGCAAGTCCTTTCCGAATGTGTATTCTCCTGAAAATGTACCCAACATAGACAAACACCTCTAGAATCTTCTGGTAAAGTTTTAGCTCGATCCAACGGTTGGATTTGAAGTTATGCTCAATAGCGTAAAACTGAATGGTAGAAAATTTTACGCCAAAATCCGAATCTGACCTTGGTTGGTTCGTATCACAAGGCTGAACCGTATCACTTCGGCTAATGGCATTCTAAGGAGATGGCCGGGATGGATTGATGATTCGCTTTGGCTAATGGTATCTGCGAGGGATAGCCAGGTTGTGATTGATGATTAGCTTCGGCTAATGGCATCCGTGATGGATAGTCAAGTTATGTTGGGTGATTAGCTTCAGCTAATGGCATCCTAAGGAGATGGTCGAGATGAATTGATGATTAGCTTTGGCTAATGACATCTGCGAGGGATAGCCAGGTTGTGATTGATGATTAGCTTCAGCTAATGGCATCCGCGATGGATAGCCGGGTTGTGATTGATGATAAGCGTCGATTAATGGCATCCTAAGGGGATGACCAAGATGAATTGATGATCAGCTTTGGCTAATGGCATCCTAGATGGATAGCTAGGTTGCGTTGATGATTAGCTTTAGCTAATGACATCCTAGATGGATGGTCGCGTTAATTATGATGATTGGCCTTGGCTAATGGTATCCGTAAGTGATGACGAGTTTGATTTTGTGATTAGCTTTGGTTAATGACATCCGAGATAGATGACCAAGTTTGGATGTTGAGATTAGCTACGGCTAAAAGCATCCAAGGTGGATGACCAGGTTAAAGTGAAGTAATGAACCCCAACCAATGTTTAAAATTCAGCCCCATAACTCTTATGGAGAGGTTGGGGCATATGAGTGAGAATAATACACTTAATGAAATAATAAGGATTGTACAATGCATATGAGAAGTAAAAGAAGAAATGTACCCATTTAAAGTTGATTACGAAATGTAACGATAACGGTCTTCTAATTGTTTATTATTATGTTTAGATTATTTACAATTCTTGTATCCAAGTGTTTTTATAACAGGGACATCGCACAATCAAGGTGCATAGAAAAGTTCGTTCCACGAGTTCATATATTTTGAAAGGTGCTATGTAATAGTATGTTTTAGGTGTTATGTATTTAATAGGAAGGAATATACTAGTTGTATAGTTGTCGATGAACACTTTTCTATGAACTCGTAACGATACAATATTAGATTGGGAACGCCAATTAATGCTTATGTTAATGGGATGTAATGTAAACTTATGATTGTACCAATATAATATTGTGGTATATGTAATGAATATTTTTTATGAAAATGATGATTCTCACTATTATATGCGTATTATGCAATACTAATAAAAGGAATCCATCCATCAATTCTCGAAATGTTATTATGAAAAACATCGAATGTACTAGTTGTGTATTGTCGTTCGACACTTTTGTATAAACTCATGACAATAACGAGGTTAGAACATGAACGTAATATTATAAATATGTCAATGAGATGTAACGTGAACTTACGAATATGTAAATAAAATATCATGGGTATGTGTATCGAGTAACCATTTTATAGGGATGTTGATTTACGACAACCATATTAGTATTGAGCCATGATAAGGAATGAAACCTATTGTTAACCTTGGGATGCTATTGTGAAAAGCATCGGGGATGTAAGGACAAAAACAAAATACCACCAATTTTGACTTTGAAGTAGCTAGGTCATTACACTTTGATTGATATTTGTTTTATCCTTTGCAAAAACAAAGTTTTTTTTTTTTGGTTTATAAGGAGGGAAATACTCAAAAGAATTCCTAGTCTATTATATTGGTGGAATATTCACTTTTAGGATTCTTGAAAGCAAAAGATGTGCTTGTCTAAATGTGTATTTGTGTAGACATGTAAAAGGAAACAAAACACATTTTGAAAAAAAAAATACATGATCTCATTAAAATAAAAGCTTGTTAACAAAGGAAAAACTTGTGGCATCATGATCTAAATTACCAACAACATCAGAAAGGTAAAGTAAAACAAAGGCAAAGTATCTTGATTGACATGATCAAACAAAAGCAATTACTTTTTAAACACGAGAGGAATAGGCTTAGTTTCCAATTCTAGAATTTCTCCTTATCTACTAACTTTCTCACAAAAGCTTTTACGAAAGTCTTTTTTAATGTGTGAATAGACAAATGAGACAATATCTCATCCTCCACTTTAACTTTTGTCTCCAAACTTTATCCCTTATCTTCATACTCTAAGGTGTTGATGCGTAGGTCAACTATCTATAAATGTTCAACTACAAGTATTTCTTTGCTCATTTCCATTTCAACTCTTAGAGTACCTTGAGTTAACATCTATATCATTTCATTGTGGAAATCTTCACTCTCATATTTATTCCTTCCATATCCATCTTTCACATTTATTTCATAGATCTCATTCATAGAATCTTTCAAGGCAGAGGATTTGTATTCATATTAGGAGCTTCATCAAACGTTATCCATCCGACTTTGATCAATTGTAAGAGCTTGTTTTTGAACTGGTTGCAAGAGTCAATGTTGTGCCCGACTATGCCTGCATGATATTCACAAGTGAGCTCTAGTTTGTACCAATTAGGATAGGGTTGTTGTGCTGGTATGGGAGAAACTGGAGGTACTTGTCCAATTCTTAGATAAAGGTAGTGGGGGTAATTCTTCATGGGTTGTATGGTAGTTTCTTCTAGGTCAGTTCTCAATTTGATTATTTTGTGTTTCGGGTTTTTTTAGTGGGTAAAGGTAAGTTAAAGTTGACATTAGCTATTTGGGATGAAGAGGCTTGAGTGTTATAGTTTTGGAAATTCTTCCTTTTACCTTTATATCCTCCTTCGACATTATTAACATCTATCTTTTTTCTTCAAAACCCTTATTCTCAAATGGTGCACAAATCGTTTCACTCCATATACCTTACTCAATATGCTCAGTCATTATCACAACATCAGTAAACTACTGAGCTGATTTACCCATAACATGCTCACAGTAGGGTGTTTTTATTAGGTTCTCGAATGTCAAACACACAGTGAAAATAATAAAACAAAATTATTCAGAAGTCCCTAGGATCTTGTTAGACAGATCATGAGTTGTTAGGGATTTATTACTTGAAAATTTGATCTTCTTGGGCTTTGAATAATTCTTTAAGGTTAGGTTGTCGTAAACCACAAGTTATCCAATTGTCCAGCCTTCAATGGTAATCCACACGAACAACTAGTGAGAAATATCCTAAATCTCTATTTAGGAGAGAGGGATTGCTATGCTTAGAGTACTAACTCTCTATTCTATGACTTGCATAGTTTTTCTATCTAACAAAAAACCACTAAAAAAATAAGAGCATAGATTACTATTTAGAGGAAAATCTAACAAACCCTATAAATTGACAAAAAAAAAATGTTCCCCTTTAATAATATTTATATATTAATTCAACACAATTTTAGAAATTAACTCAATCATGTCCTTAATTGATTTTTCTAGGTTTACAAATATAATTCATGTTTTAGTTCTTAATTTATAAAATATATTTTAATCAAGTCATACTTAATTAAATCATTCCAATTTAATTTATGGTTAATGGTTTTTAATGTGTGTGACCCATTAGGTTCCTAATAAGTTGGCTCAAATATAAATTATAATTCAAATTAAATAGACTTAAATAAATTAAATAATTTAATTTATTATCAATTCAACAATTGATTAATTTATATTTGAAGATCAAGTGTATCGTCTAGCAATGTGTTATGATCCTCCAGATATTAGAAAAGTCATTAGTGGTTTGACTTCACCTTTCAGTGACTGGTATCTCAGTGTAATTAATATTCTTTAATCAATAATGTTTTGATTTAACATTAAAGCATGAACTATGTCTGCCATGTTAAATCATGTTTGTTCTTTAAATAATAGTCATTGATTGTTTGAATAAGATTTGAAACTCTTTTCAAATCTCATTCCACCTTGACCAAGGATTTCTCAATCATTACTATTTGAGAACAGATGAAACATTTTCTTAATTCTCCTAGGGTTATGAACTCAAGTACCTTTATATAGTTCATGCTATACCCAATATATGCCTCTTCGTTACTTTGATTAAGATAACATGTAACATGATCAAAGCATAACATTCTGTATATAAGATAACTTAGTGATCTCAAGTCTAAAGATCACATACACAACCATCATGTGAGCCTTTCCATTGACTTATCTCTCTATATGGAATTCTTTGTGGGTCAGTTCAGTGTACATATCTTATAACAAGTATTTACATATTAGTTCTAGGTATCTCTTATACATCAGCTTATGAGAACAACTGCTTCCTTTTATAAAAAGAAAGAACATACTATGTATCAGTCTTCATGACTCTAATAAATGTCTAGTATTTAAAAAAACATCAACCAGGAACATTTTAGAAACAATACTTTGATGCAATAGGAATCCTATAATTAGAACAACTTTATAATTTTCTTTGCAAAACATTTTTGCCTCATGAACTTTATCTTTATTCTAGATTCATAAATCAAATATTAGATTCATTAATCTAATATTATATGAATATTGAAGATAAATTAAGCATTTATTAATAATAAATATTTATTTCCATGAATATAGTAATACCATATGTAACCAACCAATTGGCTATAAGACATATTAAACTAACAGCTTTGACGATATTAGTAAACATGGTGACCATCTCTCTATCTAGGAGTGGAGGATGTACTTGGGTGGCCAAATCTCTCCATCTTTAAGCATACCCCGCATAGTCTCTTTATCTCCCTTCTTTATAAGAGACATACTAGACCTATCAAGATCAATGTCCATGTTGAATTTGTACTATTAATGAAAGTAACTACAAGATGTTTTCATCTTTGGATCTGCATGTTGTCTAGCCTCATGTACCAATTTAAAGCAACTTCACTTAAACTATCTTGAACTAAGTGCATTAGCATCTTTTCATCATGCACAACCTCTGACATTTTGTTACAATAGGATTTGAGATGAGTAAAAGGGCATTGAGTTCCAATATACTTTATAAATTCAGGTACATGAAATTTCTTTAGCACAACCACATTTTGAACCAGGCACATTTCAGTAGCTTGCATGGGTTCATATAAGTCAACACCTTTGATGGAACTTTTGCCTCTAATGCTGTTATCTTATCATACTCGACATCCTCAAAGTATTTTGTCTTATGATACTCATTAGCATATGCATCTACAACTGTTGGGATAAGTAGAGGTATAGTTAGATATACGAATGCCAAGTTGTAGTAGGGTTATTGACCTTGTCCACTTGGTATAGTTGGCTGCATGAATGCCATATTGTAGTGGGGTTCTTGACCATGGCCACCTACCCTTTATCCAGGTTGGATTGTAGCTTGGATTTGAGCAAAGGTCGCTGGCCAATCAGATGGACCTTTACTAGAGATATTCTTAAGTGTCTTCTCGAGTATGCTAGTAATGCAAGCCATGTTGAGTTTCAAGGAATCTAACTCCCCTTGAAAATGAGAATCACGATGGGCACGTTCTGTGTCCTTCATGTTTCTTCATCAAAATCTAGTGTTATAGATTTTATGGGTTTGGATTTTTCGAGGACCTATATTTCAACCTGTATATGCACACATGACATTTAAAAAAACCCAAAGCAAGTATGAAAGCAAATGTATGAAAATGTATATATATACATATATTTAATATGAAAAATAAATTATCAGGGAGTTAAACATCCTAAGGGTAGGTTCTAGTGGGGTCAAACATCCTAAAGGTAGGTTCTAATAATTAAGTAAGTGTGGGTAGGTTTTCTAATTGGTCTCAAAAGGATCTTAAATATGCATAGTGATAGTTTTCATAAAGACAGTATGAGGGCATTGCGACAAATGGTTAAAGCACATATGCCTATTATTACCATGCAGATAAACATGAGTTGGGTGTTTCACGTATCTAAACCCTGACCAATAGTCATAGGGCAGACCGCTAATCCCTACCTAAACTAGAAGCTTGTATGCGCTTTCAAAAATTAAAGCTAGTGATGCATGATGCCTTAATCCAGATTCAATATACAAATGCATGTGCAATACATATATATAAAAATAAAGCATAAAAAGAATTCATAATGATAATAAAAATGATAGACAAAAGGTAGTAAAAAATTAAAGCATAAAAAGAATAAAAAAGTATAGACTAACAGAAAATAAAACACAAATTGTTTTCAGCTGACACAGAAATTGTTGATGAAAACTGAGTCTCTGCCGACTCAAAAATCATCAACGCAACTCCTGTCGCTGCCGATTCAGAAGTCAGCAGCGACGATGGAATCGTTTTTGGTTTTATAACTTCCTTTTGGCCAAGCGTAAGGCTTACGCAAGGCTTCCCTCTACCTATACTTATCACCTGAGGTGGATATAGGGCTCACCGAATCACATTCCCTTCATCATTCATCATCAACAACACAAACATCAACGCAATTTATTTAGCAAGGTTTTCCTAACTCATTCCTTCCAATATCAGTATTTAGCATAACTACTACATAAATTCATGCATTCTCACTTGCATTATGACAATGTACCAATACAATTCACAAACACATGCTCACTTTCTTGATTCACAACGACATATATCCATTCAACACATCAATGAACCAAGGCATTAACTAGAGAAATTCTTGTTTCAGCTGCAACATGTCTCTCAAGGTTTATTAGCAACACAAATTCATATTAACATTAATTCAACACATTTACATATAATTTCAGCGACTCAATCTGTAGAAATTTCATCATTAACTCATGTATGTATTCTGTTTTTGGTTCAAGTATGTTTCTACAGTTCTAACAAGATCATCATTCATGCATTTTGTCACTTGAGTTCA
The DNA here is from genome assembly GCF_000002775.5 of Populus trichocarpa. Taxonomy (NCBI): domain Eukaryota; kingdom Viridiplantae; phylum Streptophyta; class Magnoliopsida; order Malpighiales; family Salicaceae; genus Populus; species Populus trichocarpa. The sequence goes on along the minus strand of NC_037302.2, from coordinate 7,101,737 downwards.
TAATCTGTCTAGCCCTCACTATATATGGCCAGTTCTTTTTCTAGGTTTATATATTCAGAATCATCCATTTCCCTTATTGAATGTTCTCGAGTGAGGTCACCCTTTTCAACCTCGTTTTTGTCCCTCCTTTTAGCTTAGTTCTTTCCTTAACAGTTGATGTAAAATTCCTGGGCCATGCACCCATAGTTTCTTCTTCCTTTTGGTTTCAAAGCCTTAAGAACAAGTGGAGAAAGACATGGTTTATACCTCATGGATCTAGTAGTTTTGGGAAGGGTTTGACAATATTTCTCCCCTTCTGTTCTCAATTTGCTTCTTCCTCTTCCTCTCTTTAGGTTTCTCCTCCTCCTTCAGTTTCCCATTGGTTTTAGGCCTCTACTCCCTTCATGTTTACAGCTGTTCAACCTCTTCTCAAGCTTTCTGTTCTCACTCTCACACCTAAGGAGGCACGTGCAACAGAGTTTGTTGAGCTCTCTTTGCGAAGGAGGAAAGGGGCAAAAGCATGCAACCCATTTTAGGAAGAGGAAAGGGGGCAAGAGCATGCAACTCGTTTTAGGAAGAGGGAAAAGTAGCCCCCTCTCTCTCTCTTCTTGCATTTATACCCCCTCTTAAATGAGGTAGGGTGGATCACGCTCAAATTTTTATAAAAGTTCCAAAGGCCATTTTCATTGCAGTAGCTATGGAATCGCTAATTGGTGAAGAGGAGGTTTGGTCGCGCCAGGTCAGAGTGACGACTCCAAAGGACCATAACTTTTGATCTGACCGTTGGATCGTGCTCAAATATTTACAGGAGTTTCGAGAGTCCGATTTCCTTGAAGAAGCTATAGAATCTCTAATAAGTGAAGAGGAGGTCTGGTTGTGCCAAACTGGAATTACAGCTCAAAAGAGCCATAAATTTTGATTCGATCGTTTGATCGCGCTCAAATTTTTATAGGAGTTTCTGGAGGCTGTTATCCTTGGAGTTGCTATGGACTCACTAATCTGTGAAGAGGAGGTTTGGTCATGCTAGGTCAGAGTAACATCTCAAAAGGGACACAACTTTTGATTCGACTGTTGGATCACGCTTAAATTTTTACAAGAGTTCTGGAGGCTGTTTTCATTGGAACAACTATGGACTCGCTACTTAGTGAAGAGGAGGTCTAGTAGCGCCAAACCAGAATAACAGCTCAAAAGGGTCATAACCTTTTATTCAACATTGGATCACGCTAAATTTTTTAAGTACTTATGGAATCGCTAATCGGTGAAGAGGAGGTCTAGTCACGCCAGGTCAAAGTAACGGCTCAAAAGGGCCATAACTTTTGATCCGACAATTGGATCGCGCTCAAATTTTTACAAGAGTTTCCAGAGGCTATTTTTTCTTGTAGTTTCTATGTAAGCGCTACACGGTGAAGAGGAGGTGTGGTCGCGCCAAGTCAGTGTAACGACTCAAAAGGGCCATAACTTTTTATCTAACTGTTGGACCGCGCTTAAATGTTTACAAGAGTTTTTGGAGGCTGCTTTACTTTGAGAAGATATGGAATCACTAGTTGGTAAGAAGGAGGTCTGCTAGCACCGGATTAGAATAACGGCTAAAAAAAGCCATAACCTTTTCCAACATTGGATCGCGCTTAAATTTTTACAAGAGTTTTCGGAGGCCGTTTTCATTGCTGTAGGTATGACATCGCTAATCGGTGAAGATGAGGTCTGGTCACGCTAGGTTAGAGTAACGGCTCAAAACAACCATAACTTTTGATCTTACCGTTGGATCGCGCTCAAATGTTTACAGGAGTTTCCAGAGGCCATTTTCCTTTGAAAAGCTATGGAATCACTACATAGTGAAGAGGAGGTCTGGTTGCCCTAAACCTTAATAAGAAATTAAAACAGCCATAACTTTTTATCCGACAGTTGGATCACGCTCAAATTTTTAGAGTAGTTTCTAGAGGCTGTTTTTCTTGGAGTAGTTATAGAATCACTACCCTGTAAAGAGGAGGTCTAGTGGCGCAAAGTCACAGCAATGGCTCAAAAGGGCCATAACTTTTGATTCGACCGTTGGATCACGCTCAAATGTTTACAGGAGTTTCCGGAGGCCGTTTTCATTGTAGTAGCCATGGAATCGTCAATCAATGAAGGAGGTCTTGTCGTGCTAGGTCAGAGTAACGGCTCAAAATGCCATAACTTTTGATCTGACCATTGGATCACGCTCAAATGTTTACAGTAGTGTACGGAGGCCATTTTCCTTGGAGTAGGTATGGAATCGCTACTTAGTGAGAAGGAGGTCTGCTAGCGCCAGACCAGAATAACGACTCAAAACGGCCATAACCTTTGATCCAATGTTGGATCGCGCTCAAATTTTTACAGGAGTTTCTAAAGGCCATTTTCATTGTAATAGCCATGGCATTGCTAATCGGTGAAAAGGAGGTCTGGTCGCGCCAGGTCAGAGTAACGACTCAAAAAGGCCATAACTTTTGAGTCATGGTGGGATCGCGCTTAAATTTTTATAGGAGCTTCTGGAGGCCGGTTCCATGGAGTTGCTATGGACTCACAAATTTATAAAGAGGTCGTTTGGTCGCCCCACGTCAGAGTAATGGCTCAAAACAGCAATAACTTTTGATCCGACTGTTGGATCACCCTCAAATTTTTATAGGAGTTTCTAGAGGCCGTTTTCATTGCAGTAGCTATGGAATCGTTAATTGGTGAAGAGAAAGTCTAGTCACGCCAGGTAGAGTAACGGCTCAAAAGGACCATAAGTTTTGATCTAACCGTTGGATCGTGCTCAAATTTTTATAGGAGTTTCCGAAGGTCATTTCCCTTAGACAAGTTATGGAATTGCTACTTAGTGAAGAGGAGGTCTGGTTGCCCCAAACCTGAATAACAATTCAAATGGGCTATAACTTTTGATCCGACTGTGGGATCCCGCTAAAATTTTTACAGTAGTTTCTAGAGGTTGTTTTCCTTGGAGTAGCTATAACATCATTACTTTGTGAAGAGAAGGTCTGGTTGCCCCAAACCTGAATAACAGCTTAAAAGGGCTATAAATTTTGATCCGACTGTTGGATCACACTCAAACTTTTACAGGAGTTTTCGGAGGCCGTTTTCATTCCAGTAGCTATGGAATTGCTAATCGGTGAAGCGTAGGTCTGGTCGCGCTAGGTTAGAGTAACAACTCAAAAGGGCCATAACTTTTGATCCGAGTGTTGGACCACACTCAAATTTTTACAGGTGTTTACGGAGGCCATTTTTGCTTATACTTGTTATGGAATCGCTACTTGGTGAAGAGGATGTGTGGTCGCGCCAAGCTAGAATAACAGCTCAAAGGAGCTGAAAACGACTCAAAAGAGCCATAACTTTTAATACGACCGTTGGATCGTGCTCAAATGCTTACAGAAGTTTCCGGAGGCTATTTTTCGTGGAGTACCTAGGAAATCGCTACTTGGTGAAGATGAGGGGTGGTCGCACAAGACCAGAACAACAGCTCAAAAGGACCATAACTTTTGATCCGATTGTTGGATCGCGCTTAAATTTTTACAGGAGTTTCTAGAGGCCATTTTCCTTGAAGTACCTATGGAATCGCTACTCGTTGAAGAGGAGGTCTGGTCACGCCATACCAGAATAACAACTCAAAAGGGCAATAACTTTTGATCCAACTATTGGATCACGCTTAAATTTTTACAGGAGTTTCCGGAGGTTGTTTTCCTTGTAGAACATATGGAATCACTAGTCTTGTTCAGAACGTCTTTTCCCTTCATGAAACAAAAGGCCGAGACTTAATTCTACTGAAAAATCAGTTTTGAACAGTAATTGTACAGTACCGCTGCAAGCAACACTTGATGCGAACCTCGTGATCACGTGGTCACGCAACCCACATGCAAAGACACCAATTCCCGGAAAGCCAAGTAAATCAGGTTTGATAGGAGTGTGACACAAAGATAACTTGTACCTAGGCACCAGCACTATTGGAAACGAAGACCCCCACCTAATGAATATTGATTCGTGAACGAGAAGTATAAGGATGACACCACGAAGACAGTTGTTCTTCGATAAGTCGTTTTTAGTTCTTTAGAGAACTAAGGAAGGGAGATTATCCCACCAACACACAATAAGTGCAGCAAAGAAGTTTATTGATCTGAAAATTGCGTAACCTTACATGTTTGGTTATGCCGTTATTTATACTGACTCTAGACTTAAAGAAACCCTAATGGACCCCCTTTAGGTGGACTTATATGAAGCCCACTTACAATTGACCCAAATAAGTAATAATAACCCAAAAACTAAGAAGAAAATAATAAAAATAATAAAAATCCAAAAATTATCATGCTAAATATGCTAGAATCAGATTTGTCACCCTTAAGAAGTCTTAAATAAACTAGGAAAAATCTGATTTGGAAAATTTGTGTTGCTGCCCCCCTTGATGTCCTTGATTAGCTTGGATTTCCTTGTTTAACTTGGAAAAATAAGAAAATAAATTTCCTTCTTTGTTGCTGATTTAATTACTTTCCTTCCTAAGTTAGGAATAGTCCTCCTCTCTTTAGGAATAAGATATGGCCAACTTCCTTAATTAGGAGAATAAATTGCTGACTTTTTATCCTTGTAGCATTAAGAAAAATAACAAGCCTAACAAGGCTGGTATTGGGCCGGACACATCAACCCCTTGTTCCACAAGAATTGGGCTCTTCTTGGACCTGAACTAGATGAATTAAAGGCTGTCCTTCATGCTCCTTAAATGTCCCAAGCCTCTCTAGGTCCATTTTGCTCCATATGTTCTGAACAAGCCTATTCAATGCTTCTTTAAGCTTCTTTGCCCTAGCTCTTGTGATTAGCCCAATTGGCACCTCCAATGGGTCGTTGGCATGACTACGCTTGGTGTTAGGCTGATCCGCATCATCCCCTCTGTCTTCAAAAGGATTCGACCTCGAATCATCACCTACATCAAACAGAGTAAGATCAGAAACATTAAAGGTAGCGCTAACACCATACTCACCTGGAAAATCAACTTTATAAGCATTGTCATTGATCCTTTTAAGGATCTGAAATGGCCCATCTCCTCGTGGTTGTAGCTTTGATTTCCTATGGGCCGGAAATCTCTCCTTGCGCATATGCACCCAAACCCAATCGTCGAGCTGAAAGACAACATGTTTGCGCCTCTTATTGGCTTTGGTCGCATACACACGATTCCTCTTTTCAATCTGTTGCCGCACACTCTCATGAAGTGTTTTCACCACCTGTGCTTTACGATTACCATCCAAACTAACCCTTTCATCAATTGGCAAAGGAATCAAATCCATTGGAGTTAAAGGGTTAAATCCATACACAATTTCAAATGGTGAAAATTCAGTAGTAGAGTGCACACTACGATTATATGCAAACTCTATAAATGGCAAACAATCTTTCCAATTCTTTAAGTTCTTTTGAATGACAGCACGCAGAAGTTGTGTTAAGGTCCTATTAACTACTTTGGTTTGTCCATCTGTTTGGGGGTCATAAGTAGTTGAAAACAACAGTTTAGTACCCAATTTGCCCCATAACACCTTCCAATAATAGCTAAGGAACTTAACATCTCTATCAGAAACAATGCTCTTAGGGACCCCGTAAAGCCGTACTATCTCCCTAAAGAACAAATCAGCAATGTTAGTTGCATTATCAGTTTTATGACATGGAATGAAGTGTGCCATCTTTGAAAACCTATCAACAACTACAAAGATGGAATCCCTACCCCGTTTTGACCTAGGTAAACCTAAGACGAAGTCCATCGAAATGTCTACCCATGCTTCTTTCGGTACAGGCAAAGGGGTATACAAGCCATGTGGTTGAGTCCTAGACTGTGCTTTTCTACAAGTTATGCATTTATCACATATGCGTTGCACATCTTTTTTTCATTTTATGTAACATCCCCCATTTCTGGGATAAAACCACAATCTCATGTCAATAGAAAAACAGAGTAGTTAATTTTTTTTTTATATACATATTCATGGTCTTCGTATTAACATCTACCAGAATTTCGACAGAGTCCCCCCTATACCGGAAGGTCCCAAGTTACCGACATGTAACCTGTTTACACTTCTAACAGTTCGCATCTCATAACTTAATTCCCGACCCAATCATCCTGGGTTTCAATTCCACAATTATACTCACACCTATCAACCATAATATTTATGATATGCATTATATAACAAAAATATCATTATGGATGGATAATTTAAATAAATATAAATACATAGACATGAAATATGGTTCTATAAACTACAACGTTAAATTCATCCAATCAAGTTTAAACATTTATTATACAAATTAAGTTATACAACCATTTTCATGTTTACAAAATACAAGGGTATACTCCCTAGGACCTAGACTTCAAAAAAGAAACATAAGCTAGGATTCTACTCCTGTCGTGCATGCGATGATCCTGAAACAAAATACATATTACTGCAAGGTGAAATATTTCCATAAATATAACAATATGAATATCTAATAATTTCAACAGGGTAACATGCATTCATATTTCATTTACTTCTCCCTTCTAGTTTTTTTTATATTTAAAAATCTCTTCCTTATTCAAACTATTAATAACCGTTCCCTCTGCCACTATCAACCTTCATTCCAGACTTTATAAGATCAACATGATTACTTTTTCTTATCACATTACCGATACCAATTTCACTGGTATTGTCATCACCACCCCATAGGAGTCGATATAAGGCGATCCCTTTACCCGGAATCCTAATATACACAAAATGTATGCTGGCCATTCCATGGTGATCCCCTTACCCGGGATCCTAACATACACTGAATGTATGTTAGCCAATACGTGGAGATCCCCTTACCCGGGATCCTAACATACACTAAATATATGTTAGTCCATTCATGACGATCCCATTACCCGGGATCCTAACATACACTAAATGTATGCTAGACAATACATGGTGATCCCCTTACCCGGGATCCTAACATACACTCAATGTATGCTAGTTTATGCCTCAAATCACACTTCTAATATTTTCCTTTTTCAGTGATAATTTCATCACTTGGCAATTCACATAACAACTTTTCACCTTGAATAGACATACATTCAGTAATTTCACATTTCACATCAAAATATATTAAATCATGGAATTTAACTAGGAAGCATAGGTGTGAAACACCTACCTGCAATAGAAGCTCTACTCGTGCTCTCCTGCTGCTGTTGTTGCACCACGTCTGTGGTCCCTCCTGCAAATCACAGGTTTATCTCATAAATTTTCTTACTCAAGGATATGTTTTATAATAACCATATCAACAACCAATAAGTCTTTTTTTTCAGTCATTTCTTAGTACTTTATGTTTTTCTCATCTCACTCATGATTACTGTCGTTCTTTGTCCAATCCTAGTTATCATTCCTTTCTTTATATTTGGACTTTCACTGTCCAACTGTTACTGCCTCGTTTTTGAACTGTTACTGTCTGACCTCTCCTCAGATTTTTAACTATATCTAGAGTTATAGAACTCCGATTCAAGTGAAATTTGTGGCGTTGGAAAGGTAAGACATGAGGCTACAAGTTCTATGTTGGGAAGAACCCAGTTCTGCCTCTAAGATAGTCAAAATCGCTAATCAACAAACGCTTGGACTGTTACTGTCCAACTGTTACTGTCCATTTTTGAACTGTTATTGTCTGACCTCTCCTCAGCTTTTTAACTATATCTGGAGTTATAGAACTCCGATTCAAGCGAAATTTGTGGCGTTGGAAAGGTAAGACATGAGGCTACAAGTTCTATGTTTTGGGAAGAACCCAGTTCTTCCTATAAGGTAGGCAAAATCACTCATCAACAAACGCTTGGACTGTTATTGTCCAACTGTTACTGTCCATTTTTGAACTGTTACTGTCTGACCTCTCCTCAGATTTTTAACTATATCTGGAGTTATAGAACTCCGATTCAAGCGACATTTATGGCGTTGGAAAGGTAAGACATGAGGCTACAAGTTCTATGTTTTGGGAAGAACCCAGTTCTGCCTCTAAGATAGTCAAAATCGCTCATCAACAAACGCTTGGACTGTTACTGTCCAACTGTTACTGTCCATTTTTGAACTGTTACTGTCTGACCTCTCCTCAGATTTTTAACTATATCTGGAGTTATAGAACTCCGATTCAAGCAAAATTTGTGGCGTTGGAAAGGTAAGACATGAGGCTACAAGTTCAATGTTTTGGGAAGAACCCAGTTCTTCCTCGCAGGTAGTCAAAATCACTCATTAATAAACATCCAAAACTACAATTTCTATGAAGGAACTTGATCCTAATTCCTTCATTGTCCTACCCAAAATCTCATTGAAGGTCAAGAGACGAAACTGTCCAGATTCATCAACTTTTCCATTTACACACAACACATGAAGTTCTTTACTTTAACAACTCTTACTTTTTCCTCAATTCAAGTCTAAGAACTCAATATATAAATTAACATCCAGGCATCAATTCATAATCGACTTGAAATGACTCATAAGACCAGGTTTAGAATATCTTACCTGATGCGAATCAAGGTTTCGAACCCTCCTTTTCTTTCTAATGACAGCCGACCCTCCCCTCTTCTCTTCTTATTCAATTTTTTCTTGTTAATCCCTTTCCCACCAGGGTTTATTTTACCTATAACCCTCAATCTGGGATGGGTTCTTGAAATTTTGGTGTTTCTCTCTTAATTTCTAAAAATAGATATAAAAACTCCCTCTTTTCTTTCTTTACGTAGCTGCAGATCTGTTTTTGGTGAGAATAGGAGTATTTATGCTCTATAATTATTCTTATTTGCATTTTAGGCCCCATTTTCTTTAAGTGTATTGGTTCTTACCCCCACTTCTTTTTAGTTTAGTTTATTTTCTTTAATTTAATCCAGCCTTGGTTTTTCTCGGGATTTACAATCTCCCCTCCTAATAAAAATTTCGTCCTCGAAATTCAAGTTACGTACCTATGTCGGAGAATAAGTGCGGAAACTTTTCCTTCATCTCAGATTCTCTTTCCCATGTTTCTTCTTCTATTTGAGAGCTTCTCCACAATACTCTCACCAAGGGAACTCTTTTATTCCTCAACAATTTCTCATCTCGATCTAAGATCTTGACGGGCTTAGTTTTCATGGTTAGATCCCCTTTAATCTTCATAGGAACTTGTGGCAATACCCGTGAGGGGTCTATCTTGGCCTTTCGTAGCAATGATACATGGAACACATTGTGAATCTTATCCAAATATACAGGCAATTCTAATCGATATGCAACTAGCCCGATTCTTTCTTTAATCTCAAAAGGGCCAATATATCTCGGGGCTAATTTCCCTTTTACTCCAAATCGAATGATGCCTTTCCAGGGAGCCACCTTCAAAAATACTTTATCCCCTACTTGGAATTCCAACGGCCTTCTTCGGCGATCTGCGTAACTTTTTTATCTATCCTGGGCTTCCTTCATTCTCTTTTTGATCACCCTCACCTTGTCAGTTGTCAGTTGCACCATCTCAGGTCCCAAAAGCTTCCTTTCTCCTACTTCTTCCCAACAAATTGGGGTACGACATTTCCTCCTATACAATGCTTCATATGGAGCCATACCAATAGTAGTTTGATGGTTATTATTATAAGCAAACTCCACCAATGGCAGGAGATCCTCCCAATTCCCTCCAAACTCCAGCACACATGACCTCAAGAGATCCTCAAGAGTTTGGATGGTCCTTTCAGATTGACCATCCGTCTGAGGATGAAATGCCGTGCTCAGATTCAACTTTGTCCCCATTGCCCTTTGTAAGCTAGGCCACAATCTTGATGTGAACCTTGGATCCCGATCCGATATAATTGAAACCGGCACTCCGTGAAGTCTGATTACTTCATTTACATACAATTTTGCCAACTTATCCACCGAATCAATCTTCTTCATTGGCAAAAACAAAGCAGATTTTGTTAGTCGATCCACGACCACCCATATGGCATCATTCCCCTTCTTTCCCCTGGGTAATCCCGTCACAAAATCCATAGAAATATCCTCCCATTTCCATTCCGGAATTGATAATGACTGTAATTCCCCTGCAGGTTTCTGGTGTTCTATCTTTACTTGTTGACAGATCCCACAATTCGACACAAATTTTGCTATTTCCCTCTTCATATTTGGCCACCAGTAGTTTTCCTTTAAATCCCTATACATCTTTGTACTCCCAGGATGAGTAGCAAATCGAGATTCATGAGCTTCTCTTAATACTTCATCTTTCAAAATCTTATCCTCAGGCAAATAAATTCGCCTACCCATAGCTATTAGCCCATCGGATAACAATTGAAATGATGTCTTTATACCCTTGTTTACCCTCTCCTTGATCTCTTTTACTTTCCCATCTGCTTGTTGAGCCACCAAGACCCTGTCTCGAAGCACAGATCGGATCTTTAACTGAGCTAACAGTGATCCTTCGGGCCCTACACTTAGCCGCAAGCCCATTTTCTTTAATTCCACTATACTTTCTTGTTCCTTAAGCTCCATATCATTCATCACTGTTTTTCCCTTCCTACTCAAGGCATCGGCTACTACATTAGCCTTACCAGGATGGTAATCAATAACACAATCGTAATCTTTTATTAACTCTACCCATCTTCTCTGCCGCATGTTTAACTCCTTCTGTGACATCAAATACTTCAAACTTTTATGGTCTGTAAAGATTTGAACTTGTGTCCCATATAAATAATGTCTCCATACTCTCAAGGCAAACACCACCGCTGCAAGTTCTAGGTCATGAACCGGGTAATTCACCTCATGCGACTTTAACTGTCTTGATGCATAAGCAATGACACGCCCATTTTGCATCAATACACATCCCATACCCCTTTTTGAGGCATCACTATATACCACAAACCCTTCTGTCCCTGATGGAAGGGCCAACACAGGAGCAGAAGTGAGTCTCTCCTTCAGTTCTTGAAAGCTTGCTTCACACTCTTCCGACCAAACAAACCGGACTTCCTTGCGGGTCAGCTTAGTTAAAGGTGATGCTATGGTGGAGAATCCTTCAATAAACCTTCGGTAATATCCAGCAAGACCCAAGAAACTCCGGATTTCTGTCACGTTGGTAGGCCTTTCCCATTTTAACACGGCCTCAACCTTTCTTGGATCTACAAATATTCCTTCTGCGGATATTACATGGCCCAAAAATACCACTTCCTCGAGCCAGAACTCACACTTATCCAGCTTTGCATATAATCAATTTTCCCTTAAAGTCTGTAGCACAACCCTTAGATGTTGTTCATGCTCCAAATAAGAGTTTGAATACACCAAAATATCGTCAATAAATACAACCACATATTGGTCCAGGTAATGCCGAAACACCCGATTCATCAAGTCCATAAACATGGCCGGAGCATTGGTTAACCCAAATGGCATCACCGAAAACTCGTAATGCCCATAACGGGTTCGGAAGGCAGTCTTTTGTATGTCTTGTTCCTTGATTCTCAACTGGTGATATCCAGATCTCAGATCTATCTTAGAAAATACCCTAGCACCCTTCAACTGATCAAACAAGTCATCTATTCGTGGAAGTGGGTACCTGTTCTTCACCGTCACTTTATTCAATTGACGATAATCAATGCACAAATGAAGGGTGCCATCCTTCTTCTTTACAAACAATACCGGAGCTCCCCAGGGTGAGTTACTAGGCCGGATGAAGCCTTTATCTAATAATTCCTGAAGCTGGACCTTCAGTTCCGCCAATTCCATAGGTGCCATCCTATAAGGAGACTGGGCTATAGGAGAAACTCCTGGAATAGTTTCTATGGAAACTTCAATTTCTCTAACTGGAGGTAATCCAGGCAACTCTTCTGGGAATACATCTTGAAACTCCCTCACAACAGGAATACTAGCCAAACCTATGCTACCCTTTTCCAGCTCTCTTACATGGGCTAACCAAGCAGAACAACCTTTCCTCAGTAATTTTCTAGCCACCAAGACTGAGATTACACAACTTGGAATTACCTTTCTTTCCCCTTTAAACACTACTCTTTTATCACCTATTCCTTGGATTGTCACCGTCTTGGTGAAACAATCCACTTGTGCCTTATGTTTACTTAACCAATCCATGCCCAGAATCACATCAAAATCATATAACTCTAACGGCATAAGATCTACCCTCAACTCTAATCCTCCAATATATAGTTTTACCCCTCTATAAATATCATCAATATGTATATTCTCTCCCAAAGGTGTACTAATCGTCTCCCCTACTCCCAAGTTACTAGATAACACATGCAAGTTATTCACAATTCTATAAGATACAAAGGAATGACTAGCTCCATGATCAATTAAAACATAAACTTGCATTGTATCTAACTGTAAAGTACCTGCCACCACATCAGGTACAGCTCCCACATCCTCGTAGGTCATGTGATATACCCGACCCTGAGTCCTCCCCTCCTGATTTCTGGGCCTCCCGCGTGTAGCACTCGTGCCTGACTGGGTAGGCCTGATAGGACGATTGACTGTCATCGATTGTTGTTGGCTCTGAACCTCAATCCTCTGACCATGGGCTCCCTCGGTAGTTCTACGAGGACAATCCTTCTTTCGGTGACTCGTGTCCCCACAATAGTAACAACCTCTTCCTACATGCGGGCACTCTCTCCATCGATGCCCCTCACTTCTACAGATATAACATCTCCCCGGCATCGCAGAGCAATCTCCCGGGTGTCGCTGCTCACACCCCTGACAAAACGGATATACTTGTCCCTTTTGCTCTGTAGACCCTCCAGCAGTTTTGACTCCCTGTCTAGACTGTCCTCCCCAAGCTCCTCTTCCACTGACTTGTCTAGATCCTCCTGAGCTCCCTCCTGGGGTGAAACTCCCACCCCTTCTCTAGAACTGTCCTGATGATGACCCACTCTTCCCCTTCTTTGGGAGGGGAGGTCTCCCAGTTATAAACTCAAAATCTCTCCTCTTAGCTCCTATTGCCTGGCTCTGCTCGACCACTGGCTTCGGGGTATCCTTTATTACCCTCTCCATACCCTGAGCAGCACGTACCAATTCCCGTACCGACTGAAACTGCATGGCTATCAATATCATCCTCAATTCCCGCCTCAGTCCATCACGGAACCTCTCCACCCTGTGGCGCTCTGTGGGAAGGTAAGTGGAGGCAAAAGTTGCTAAATCCTGAAATCTCCTCTCATACTCCAGCACTGTCAAATCTCCCTGCTTCAATTCCAAGAACTCCTGTTCTTTCTCCCTCTTATGCTCCCAAGAATAGTACCTCTCCTCAAACTCTTCACGAAAATCCCTCCATCTCAATACCTCCCCTGATCTCCTTTCTCTAACGGTCTCCCACCAAGAGTGGGCACCTTCAACCAATAGCTGAGTCACACAATCCACCCGTAGCTCCTCTGGCACCTGCATTTGATTTATAACTCTTTCCACTTTCCTCAGCCAATGCCCAGCAACCTCAGCATCCTCTTCACCCTGGTAAGTCATACAACCCATCTCTCTCATACCCTTCACCCATTGCACTATGGTGACTATTCCCTTTGATCTAGGAGTCGTATTGGAGGCCCCCGTTACCATTCCTGCTGCCACAACTCTCACTATATGTTCCATAAAAGTAGGATCCGAAAATAGGTTTGATTCAGCTACCGGTGCCGCTGGTGGAGGTATATTATCTCCCCCCTGTCTGTCTGATCCCTCGGGCATGGATACATTTGCTTGACGGAACGATGAATCATCTCGAAGTCTCACTGACTCGCCCCCTTCTGAGTACACTGATGCTGCAGGTATATGAGAGGAGGTGTCTGCCAAGGGATCCCAGTCTGGATCACTTTCATTATGAATACTCTGGCCACTTCCCCGAACTGGGGATGGATCAGTCCTGGCTCCTTGCCTTGTTCTCACCATCCTGAAACACATTCCAAAACCATATAATCATTCCTATCCCCGGAATAGCAACCTGAGCTCTGATACCAAAATGTAACATCCCCCATTTCTGGGATAAAACCACAATCTCATGTCAATAGAAAAACAGAGTAGTTAATATTTTTTATATATATATACATATTCATGGTCTTCGTATTAACATCTACCAGAATTTCGACAGAGTCCCCCCTATACCGGAAGGTCTCAAGTTACCGACATGTAACCTGTTTACACTTCTAACAGTTCGCATCTCATAACTTAATTCCCGACCCAATCATCCTGGGTTTCAATTCCACAATTATACTCACACCTATCAACCATAATATTTATGATATGCATTATATAACAAAAATATCATTATGGATGGATAATTTAAATAAATATAAATACATAGACATGAAATATGGTTATATAAACTACAATGTTAAATTCATCCAATCAAGTTTAAACATTTATTATACAAATTAAGTTATACAACCATTTTCATGTTTACAAAATACAAGGGTATACTCCCTAGGACCTAGACTTCAAAAAAGAAACATAAGCTAGGATTCTACTCCTGTCGTGCATGCGATGATCCTGAAACAAAATACATATTACTGCAAGGTGAAATATTTCCATAAATATAACAATATGAATATCTAATAATTTCAACAGGGTAACATGCATTCATATTTCATTTACTTCTCCCTTCTAGTTTTTTTTTATTTAAAAATCTCTTCCTTATTCAAACTATTAATAACCGTTCTCTCTGCCACTATCAACCTTCATTCCAGACTTTATAAGATCAATGTGATTACTTTTTCTTATCACATTACCGATACCAATTTCACTGGTATTGTCATCACCACCCCATAGGAGTCGATATAAGGCGATCCCTTTACCCGGAATCCTAACATACACAAAATGTATGCTGGCCATTCCATGGTGATCCCCTTACCCGGGATCCTAACATACACTGAATGTATGTTAGCCAATACGTGGAGATTCCCTTACCCGGGATCCTAACATACACTAAATATATGTTAGTCCATTCATGACGATCCCATTACCCGGGATCCTAACATACACTAAATGTATGCTAGACAATACATGGTGATCCCCTTACCCGGGATCCTAACATACACTCAATGTATGCTAGACAATACATGGTGATCCCCTTACCCGGGATCCTAACATACACTCAATATATGCTAGTTTATGCCTCAAATCACACTTCTAATATTTTCCTTTTTCAGTGATAATTTCATCACTTGGCAATTCACATAACAACTTTTCACCTTGAATAGACATACATTCAGTAATTTCACATTTCACATCAAAATATATTAAATCATGGAATTTAACTAGGAAGCATAGGTGTGAAACACCTACCTGCAATAGAAGCTCTACTCGTGCTCCCCTGCTGCTGTTGTTGCACCACGTCTGTGGTCCCTCCTGCAAATCACAGGTTTATCTCATAAATTTTCTTACTCAAGGATATGTTTTATAATAACCATATCAACAACCAATAAGTCTTTTTTTTCAGTCATTTCTTAGTACTTTATGTTTTTCTCATCTCACTCATGATTACTGTCGTTCTTTGTCCAATCCTAGTTATCATTCCTTTCTTTATATTTGGACTTTCACTGTCCAACTGTTACTGCCTCGTTTTTGAACTGTTACTGTCTGACCTCTCCTCAGATTTTTAACTATATATGGAGTTATAGAACTCCGATTCAAGTGAAATTTGTGGCGTTGGAAAGGTAAGACATGAGGCTACAAGTTCTATGCTTTGGGAAGAACCCATTTCGGCCTCTAAGGTAGTCAAAATCGCTAATCAACAAACGCTTGGACTGTGCTGTCCAACTGTTACTGTCCATTTTCGAACTGGTACTGTCTGACCTATCCTCAGCTTTTTAACTATATATGGAGTTATAGAACTCCGATTCAAGCTAAATTTGTGGCGTTGGAAAGGTAAGACATGAGGCTACAAGTTCTATGTTTTGGGAAGAATCTAGTTCTGCCTATAAGGTAGTCAAAATCGCTCATCAACAAACGCTTGGACTGTTAGTGTCCAACTGTTACTGTCCATTTTTGAATTGTTACTGTCTGACCTCTCCTCAGATTTTTAACTATATCTGGAGTTATAGAACTCCGATTCAAGCGAAATTTGTGGCGTTGGAAAGGTAAGACATGAGGCTACAAGTTCTATGTTTTGGGAAGAACCCAGTTCTTCCTATAAGGTAGTCAAAATCGCTCATCAACAAACGCTTGGACTGTTACTGTCCAACTGTTACTGTCCATTTTTGAACTGTTACTGTCTGACCTCTCCTCAGATTTTTAACTATATCTGGAGTTATAGAACTCCGATTCAAGCTAAATTTATGGCGTTGGAAAGGTAAGACATGAGGCTACAAGTTCTATGTTTTGGGAAGAACCCAGTTCTGCCTCTAAGATAGTCAAAATCGCTCATCAACAAATGCTTGGACTGTTACTGTCCAACTGTTACTGTCCATTTTTGAACTGTTACTGTCTGACCTCTCCTCAGATTTTTAACTATATCTGGAGTTATAGAACTTCGATTCAAGCAAAATTTGTGGCGTTGGAAAGGTAAGATATGAGGCTACAAGTTCTATATTTTGGGAAAAACCTAGTTCTACCTCTAAGGTAGTCAAAATCGCTCATCAACAACGCTTGGACTGTTACTGTCCAACTGTTACTGTCCATTTTTGAACTGTTACTGTCCATTTTTGAACTGTTACTGTCTGACCTCTCCTCAGATTTTTAACTATATCTAGAGTTATAGAACTCCGATTCAAGAAACATTTGTGGCGTTGGAAAGGTAAGACATGAGGCTACAAGTTCTATGTTTTGGGAAGAACCTAGTTCTGCCTCTAAGGTAGTCAAAATCGCTCATCAACAACGCTTGGACTGTTACTGTCCAACTGTTACTGTCCATTTTTGAACTGTTACTGTCTGACCTCTCCTCAGATCTTTAACTATATCTGGAGTTATAGAACTTCGATTCAAGCGAAATTTATGGCGTTGGAAAGGTAAGACATGAGGCTACAAGTTCTATGTTTTGGGAAGAACCCAGTTCTTCCTCGCAAGTAGTCAAAATCACTCATTAATAAACATCCAAAACTACAATTTCTATGAAGGAACTTGATCCTAATTCCTTCATTCTCCTACCCAAAATCTCTTTGAAGGTCAAGAGACGAAACTGTCCAGATTCATCAACTTTTCCATTTACACACAACACATGAAGTTCTTTACTTTAACAACTCTTACTTTTTCCTCAATTCAAGTCTAAGAACTCAATATATAAATTAACATCCAGGCATCAATTCATAATCGACTTGAAATGACTCATAAGACCAGGTTTAGAATATCTTACCTGATGCGAATCAAGGTTTCGAACCCTCCTTTTCTTTCTAATGACAGCCGACCCTCCCCTCTTCTCTTCTTATTCAATTTTTTCTTGTTAATCCCTTTCCCACCAGGGTTTATTTTACCTATAACCCTCAATCTGGGATGGGTTCTTGAAATTTTGGTGTTTCTCTCTTAATTTCTAAAAATAGATATAAAAACTCCCTCTTTTCTTTCTTTACGTAGCTGCAGATCTGTTTTTGGTGAGAATAGGAGTATTTATGCTCTATAATTATTCTTATTTGCATTTTAGGCCCCATTTTCTTTAAGTGTATTGGTTCTTACCCCCACTTCTTTTTAGTTTAGTTTATTTTCTTTAATTTAATCCAGCCTTGGTTTTTCTTGGGATTTACATTTTAGGCCAATACAAATGCTCATGCAACACATCCAAAGTCTTAACAACACCAAAATGCCCCATCAACCCGCCTTCATGTGCTTCACGTACAAGCAATTCACGCATAGAACTTAATGGAACACACAAACGACTCTCTTTAAACAAATATCCATCAAGTCTATAAAACTTTCCAAAAGCCGAAGTTTCGCAAGCATTGTAAACATTAGCAAAATCACTATCATCCTTGTACAATTCTTTTATGTGTTCAAATCCTAGAAATCTAGCATCCAAAGTAGATAAAAGAACATACCTACGTGAAAGTGCATCAGCCACAATGTTTTCTTTCCCTTGCTTATACTTGATCACATACGGAAAGGTTTCAATAAATTCAACCCATTTGGCATGTCTCCTATTAAACTTACCTTGCCCTTTCAAGTGCTTCAATGATTCATGGTCAGAATGTATTACAAACTCCTTGGGCCACAGGTAATGTTGCCACGTCTCTAAAGTTCTTACCAAGGCATAAAGCTCCTTGTCATATGTAGGGTAATTCAAGGCTGCCCAATATTATTTTTTCGCTGAAATACGTAATGGGCCTCCTATCCTGCATTACCACAGCTCCTATACCAATACCTGACGCATTACATTCAACTTCAAAAGCTCTCATAAAGTCTGGCAAAGCTAAAACAGGCGCCGAACAAAGTTTATCTTTCAACAAATTAAAAGCCTTATCCTGTTCATCATTCCATTTGAATCCAACAGAATTTTTCACAATTTCAGTTAAAGGTGCAGCAATAGTACTAAATCCTTCACAAACCTTCTATAAAAACTAACAAGTCCATGAAAACTCCTTACCTCACTTACCGATTTTGGTGTAGGCCAATCCCGAATGGCCTTAACTTTCTCCTCGTCCATCTCGATACCCTGCGCAGTTACGACATAGCCAAGAAACACAATTGTTTCCATGCAAAAGGTACACTTTTTAAGATTAGCATATAATTGCTCATTACGCAACACACTAAGTACATTACACAAATGATCAAGATGCTCATTTAAGTTCTTGCTATAGATCAAAATGTCATCAAAATACACAACAACAAACTTACCTATAAACGCACGCAATACATGATTCATTAAACGCATAAACGTGCTAGGCGTATTTGTAAGTCCAAACAGCTTGACTAATCATTCATACAAACCATGCTTAGTCTTAAATGCAGTTTTCCACTCGTCACCCTCTTTCATCCTAATTTGATGGTACCCATTTTTTAAGTCAATCTTAGAGAAAATACATGATCCATGTAACTCATCTAGCATGTCATCAAGCCTAGGAATAGGATGTCGATACTTTACCGTTATGTTATTGACTACACGAAAATCGACACACTTCCTTCATGTTCCATCCTTTTTAGGCACAAGTAGCACTGACATAGCACAAGGACTCATACTCTCACAAATGTACCCCTTTATCATCAACTCATCTACTTGCCTTTGAAGCTCTTTCGTCTCCTCGGGGTTGCTTTTATAGGCTGGACGATTAGGAATTGAAGCTCCGGGCACAAGATCAATTTGATGTTCAATCCCCTTTAATGGTGGTAATCCATTAGGGATGTCTTCAGCGAATACATCATCAAACTCCTGCATCAAAGAAACAGCCACACTAGGAATAGCAGAATCAAGATCGTTAGTGTTAAAATAAGCCTCCTTATACACAAGTAAGATCATTGGCTTATTAGTGAAAAATACAGATCTGATTTGAGATCCTTTTGCATAAAAATTAGGTTGTTTCTTTAATTTTTCCACACTATTATCATCACACAAGCTTACTTTCTTCACTCCTCGGTTTTTACCTCCACTCTCAACCGGTTTAATTAATGATTTAGGTTTTGCCGAATCTGATGGTTTTCTCTCACCATTGTCCTCACGTGAATTTTCACTCTTCCCATCCTCACATTCCTTTTTTAATTTCATTTGATCACCATACACTTGTTTTGGAGAAAGAGGTACAAGAGTGATGGTTTTACCATCCTTTACAATAGTGAACCTATTTCTAAACCCATCATGAATCGCTTTCCGATCAAACTACCATGGACGCCCCAAAAGTAAGTTACTAGCATGCATTGGGACTATGATGCGATCCAAAGGATCCATTGGAGATTCCAGTTGGTCCAGTTACTAGGCTTAGGGCTAAGAAGTTCAAAGAAGCTTTCAATGGACTTCTTCAAGATACATGGGCTAAGGTGGACTTCAAGAGGATTTGTAATAATAAAGAGCAAGCCTTGATTAATCTGATTCATGTTCAAGAGGGGCTTGTTGGTGGAACCAAGACCATTACACAAGGATTGGGAGAAGAAGACTAGATTCGGACAGTTTGACCTTTCATTACTCTTTTAGTCATAACTGGAGTTACAGATTGAATTTTGATGTGATTTTAGTTGGGCTGGAAACTAGACTTCCATACCTTTCCAATCGTATATGGCACACCTTCTAATTCATTACGAAGAGAGAGAACCATCTATTTTAAGTTGGGCTTTGCTGCTGCCAGACAGAATGTGAAAACAACGAACTTGTCTTATTTAATTAGTTGGGCTATCAAACTTTAATTATTTTGAGAGGAGACAATTTGTTTGGGTTTTAGACTTGTTTATTTTGTTTATTTTAATTAGTTTGGGCTAGTTTTAGCTTGGGTTGATTATTATTTAAATTGGGTTTATGTGAGACCCATTAGGGAAACTAGGGTTTTGGCTTGGAGTATAAATACTCTTTAGGGAAGACTTTTGATAATATTTTCAGCATTGTAGCCGAATTTTGGTTGCTCAATCTTGGTTCTTGATTGAACTTTCAACTCTTTAAAGAATTGACCATTCTTTGTTGTGAATATACTTCTTTTGCTCGTCTCCAGGTGTAGGCCTTGTGATCGAGTTGGTTTATAGTCTTGTTGCCTTGGAGCAAGTCTTCCATTGTGATAAGCTCATTCAAATCTCAACAAACTTGGGTTAGATTGATCTTGGGGTCGCGAATACCATTAAATTCCGTTAGGGTTCGCATCAGTTGATATCAGAGCTAATCTAATCACAGGTTATATCCTTCAATTTGAGTCTTTATTGTTTCTTGTTTGATTCTTGATAGATTTGGCCACCTATATATAAAAAAAAATAAAAAAAATAGGGATCTTACTTTTTATTGCTTTGTTGAACACTTAATCATAAGTTAGTGTTCTTTTTTTTTATGCTTCCTTAATCAAAATCTGCATACACACCTAAGTTCTTGATTTTGTTTTGTTCTTGCCGAAATATATATATATATATATATATAGGAGGCTTGATCTTGAAATCTTGATTGTTGCCGCACAAAAAAAAAGAAAAGAAAAATCACTTTTTTTTGTTTTGGCAGAATCTTTTTGTAGTCTTGTTTGTGTTTCTTGAAAATTTAGGTAGTTTAGTTGATTTTCTTGAGTTTCTGGAATTTTTTTGAATTAAATCCTAAGTTCTTGATAATTCGTAATTGTTTAGCTCTTTTCTGATTTTTTTTTCATGTCTTCAAATTGTTATATTATTCGTACAAATTTGCATCGCTATTCGTGAATTTATCATCGAGTTTTGTTTTGTTAGTTTCGTGATTTCTTGCTTCTAGAGTCTATATCAAATTTATAAATTCACTGCATAGTTGGTTGTTTTTTTTCCTGAATTGTTGCTAAGTGATTTCAAGAACTAAAGAAAGGCAATTTGAGTGGAAAAAGGCATAGGGAGCATATTCGAGTGAAAAGCCTCTAAATTTGTGTGAAACACGAGTGTGTGAGGTGTTATTTTTATTGCTAACGATTTTCGTGCAGGATTAAAAAAAATAATGTCTTATAATAGTGTGCCACAGAAGAACGGTGAAATCCAAGAAGATGGGCTTTCGAGAATACAACAACAGATGGAATTTATGTTTGGTGAGCTGATGACTACGATTGAAAAATTAGAGACTAGATCTGATGGAGGGCATAGTAAAAGGGGTAGAGAAGCTAGGAAGGAGGAGAGTGTTGCTGGAAACTCTGCAGATGAAGTCGAGGATGATCTTAACCGTGGTGGTGGGTTCCGTACACATAGGGGAGAGAGGTATGAGAATCGGTCAAGGAGGGGACATATTCGACCAAATAGGGATTTTGAGCACAGAGGGGATTTTGATGATTTGGAAGATATAGACCGAAATTTAGGTAGTATTAAGTTAAAAATCCCAGTCTTTGAGGGAAAAACTGATCCGGAAGCTTATTTAGATTGGGAAAAAAAGGTGGAGATGATTTTTGACATCCATAGGTACTTTGAAGAAAAGAAGGTTAAGTTAGTTGTAGTGGAGTTTACTGACTATGCCATGGTTTGGTGGGAGAGATTAGTGGTAGAAAGAAGAAGGAATAGAGAAAGACCAGTTAGCACATGGGAGGAGTTGAAGACAATAATGAAGAAGAGGTATGTTCCTAAACATTATTATCGGGAGTTGTTTAATCGTTTACAAATGATTACACAGGGTAATAAGAGTGTGGAGGAGTATCAGAAAGAATTAGAGGTGGCTATGATTAGAGCTAATGTTAATGAAGATGAGGAAATTACGATGTCTAGGTTTTTGAATGGCTTGAATAGAGACAGCTAATGTTGTGGAGTTGCAATCATATGTTGATTTGGAGGAGTTAGTACACTTAGCCATTAAGGTTGAATGACAGTTGAAAAGGAAGGGTAATACACGATCTGGAGCTTATACGGGGTCTTCTTCGAGTTGGAAGATGAATTATAGGAGAGAGGGTAGTGCGTCATCGAAGCCTTAGGTAACTTCTAAAGTTGTCGAACCTAACTCCATGAAGAAGCAAGTTTCGACCAATGATCAAAAACTTAAGGGAGAAGTTCAACCGAAGCGTAATCGTGATATAAAGTGTTTCAAGTGTCAAGGATTGGGACACTATGCATCAGAATGTGCAAATCATCGAGTTATGATTCTAAGGGATGATGGAGAGATTGTGTCCGCTAGTAAGGAGTCTGATTGTAATGACATGCCCTCACTTGTGATAGGTGCATAACATGTAGACAAGCTAAGTCTAGGGTAATGCCTTATGGACTATACACACCTTTGCCTGTTCCTAAGGAACCTTGGGTTGATATTTCTATGGATTTCATTTTGGGTCTACCTAGGTCTAGGAAAGGGAGAGATTCTATATTTGTTGTTGTGGATAGATTTTCTAAGATGGCACATTTCATTGCTTGCCATAAAATTGATGATGCAATAAATATAGCTGACCTATTCTTTAGAGAGGTCATTCGACTACATGGTCTTCCTAGGAGCATTGTATCCGATCGAGACGTTAAGTTTTTGAGTTACTTTTGGAAGGTTTTGTGGGGTAAGTTAGGAACTAAACTTTTATATTCTACTACTTGTCATCCACAAACAGATGGCCAAACTGAAGATGTTAACTGGACTTTGATTCAATTGTTAAGGGCTATCATTCAAAAGAATCTTAAAAATTAGGAAGATTGTTTGACATTCATTGAATTTGCATATAATCGTAGTGTGCATTCTACTACTGATTATTTCCCATTTGAGATTGTTTATGGTTTTAACCCTTTGACACCATTAGATTTGATTCCTTTGCCTGTTGATGAAAGGGTTAGTCTTGATGGTAATCAAAAAGCACAGGTGGTGAAAGATCTCCATGCAAAAATTCAGCAACAAATAGAAAAGAAGAATGAACAATATGCAAACAAAGCCAATAGGGGACGAAAATTAGTGATATTTGAACCAGGTAATTGGGTTTGAGTGCATATGAGGAAGGAAAGGTTTCCTGAACAAAGAAGATCAAAGTTGATGCCTCGAGGAGATGGTTCTTATCAGATCATAGAAAGGATTAATGATAATGCCTACAAAGTGGATCTACCAGGTGAGTATGGTGTTAGTGCTACATTCAATGTTTTTGATCTTTCTTCATTTGATGTAGGTGATGATTCGAGGTCGAATCCTTTTGAGGAGCGAGGGGATGATGCGATCCAACCATCAAAGGATCCATTGGAGGTTCCAGTTGGTCCAGTTACTAGGCTTAGGGCTAAGAAGTTCAAAGAAGCTTTCAATGGACTTCTTCAAGATACATGGGCTAAGGTGGACTTCAAGAGGATTTGTAATAATAAAGAGCAAGCCTTGATTAATCTGATTCATGTTCAAGAGGGGCTTGTTGGTGGAACCAAGACCATTACACAAGGATTGGGAGAAGAAGACTAGATTCGGACAGTTTGACCTTTCATTACTCTTTTAGTCATAACTGGAGTTACAGATTGAATTTTGATGTGATTTTAGTTGGGCTGGAAACTAGACTTCCATACCTTTCCAATCGTATATGGCACACCTTCTAATTCATTACGAAGAGAGAGAACCATCTATTTTAAGTTGGGCTTTGCTGCTGCCAGACAGAATGTGAAAACAACGAACTTGTCTTATTTAATTAGTTGGGCTATCAAACTTTAATTATTTTGAGAGGAGACAATTTGTTTGGGTTTTAGACTTGTTTATTTTGTTTATTTTAATTAGTTTGGGCTAGTTTTAGCTTGGGTTGATTATTATTTAAATTGGGTTTATGTGAGACCCATTAGGGAAACTAGGGTTTTGGCTTGGAGTATAAATACTCTTTAGGGAAGACTTTTGATAATATTTTCAGCATTGTAGCCGAATTTTGGTTGCTCAATCTTGGTTCTTGATTGAACTTTCAACTCTTTAAAGAATTGACCATTCTTTGTTGTGAATATACTTCTTTTGCTCGTCTCCAGGTGTAGGCCTTGTGATCGAGTTGGTTTATAGTCTTGTTGCCTTGGAGCAAGTCTTCCATTGTGATAAGCTCATTCAAATCTCAACAAACTTGGGTTAGATTGATCTTGGGGTCGCGAATACCATTAAATTCCGTTAGGGTTCGCATCAGTTGATATCAGAGCTAATCTAATCACAGGTTATATCCTTCAATTTGAGTCTTTATTGTTTCTTGTTTGATTCTTGATAGATTTGGCCACCTATATATAAAAAAAAATAAAAAAAATAGGGATCTTACTTTTTATTGCTTTGTTGAACACTTAATCATAAGTTAGTGTTCTTTTTTTTTATGCTTCCTTAATCAAAATCTGCATACACACCTAAGTTCTTGATTTTGTTTTGTTCTTGCCGAAATATATATATATATATATATATATAGGAGGCTTGATCTTGAAATCTTGATTGTTGCCGCACAAAAAAAAAGAAAAGAAAAATCACTTTTTTTTGTTTTGGCAGAATCTTTTTGTAGTCTTGTTTGTGTTTCTTGAAAATTTAGGTAGTTTAGTTGATTTTCTTGAGTTTCTGGAATTTTTTTGAATTAAATCCTAAGTTCTTGATAATTCGTAATTGTTTAGCTCTTTTCTGATTTTTTTTTCATGTCTTCAAATTGTTATATTATTCGTACAAATTTGCATCGCTATTCGTGAATTTATCATCGAGTTTTGTTTTGTTAGTTTCGTGATTTCTTGCTTCTAGAGTCTATATCAAATTTATAAATTCACTGCATAGTTGGTTGTTTTTTTTTCCTGAATTGTTGCTAAGTGATTTCAAGAACTAAAGAAAGGCAATTTGAGTGGAAAAAGGCATAGGGAGCATATTCGAGTGAAAAGCCTATAAATTTGTGTGAAACACGAGTGTGTGAGGTGTTATTTTTATTGCTAACGATTTTCGTGCAGGTTTAAAAAAAATAATGTCTTATAATAGTGTGCCACAGAAGAACGGTGAAATCCAAGAAGATGGGCTTTCGAGAATACAACAACAGATGGAATTTATGTTTGGTGAGCTGATGACTACGATTGAAAAATTAGAGACTAGATCTGATGGAGGGCATAGTAAAAGGGGTAGAGAAGCTAGGAAGGAGGAGAGTGTTGCTGGAAACTCTGCAGATGAAGTCGAGGATGATCTTAACCGTGGTGGTGGGTTCCGTACACATAGGGGAGAGAGGTATGAGAATCGGTCAAGGAGGGGACATATTCGACCAAATAGGGATTTTGAGCACAGAGGGGATTTTGATGATTTGGAAGATATAGACCGAAATTTAGGTAGTATTAAGTTAAAAATCCCAGCCTTTGAGGGAAAAACTGATCCGGAAGCTTATTTAGATTGGGAAAAAAAGGTGGAGATGATTTTTGACATCCATAGGTACTTTGAAGAAAAGAAGGTTAAGTTAGTTGTAGTGGAGTTTACTGACTATGCCATGGTTTGGTGGGAGAGATTAGTGGTAGAAAGAAGAAGGAATAGAGAAAGACCAGTTAGCACATGGGAGGAGTTGAAGACAATAATGAAGAAGAGGTATGTTCCTAAACATTATATAATTTGATGTGATTCTAGTTGGGCTGGAAACTAGAATTCCATACCATTCCAACGGTATATGGCACGCCTTCTAATTCATTAAGACGAGAGAGAACCATCTATTTTAAGTTGGGCCTTGCTGCTGCCAGACAGAATGCGGAAACAACGAACTTGTCTTATTTAATTAGTTGGGCTATCAAACTTTAATTATTTTGAGAGGAGACAATTTGTTTGGGTTTTAGACTTGTTTATTTTGTTTATTTTAATTAGTTTGGGCTAGTTTTAGCTTGGGTTGATTATTATTTAAATTGGGTTTATGTTAGACCCATTAGGGAAACTAGGGTTTTGGCTTGGAGTATAAATACTCTTTAGGAATAATTTTAGGGCAGACCTTTGATAATATTTTCAGCATTGTAGCCGACTTTTGGTTGCTCAATCTTGGTTCTTGATTGAACTTTCAACTCTTCAAAGAATTGACCATTCTTTGTTGTGAATTTACACTTATTTTGCTCGTCTCCAGGTGTAGGCGTTGTGATCGAGTTGGTTTATAGTCTTGTTGCCTTGGAGCAAGTCTTCCATTGTGATAAGCTCATTCAAATCTCAACAAACTTGGGTTAGATTGATCTTGGGGTCGCGAATACCATTAAATTCCGCTAGAGTTCGCATCAGACTACATCACACAAAATCTCATCGGAATACTTCCCAATAGCAAACGCAATCAAAACCTGCTTAGTAACCCTCACTTCACCACAATCATTCAACCATTGCAATCTATAAGGCCTAGGATGCTTAATACAACTCAGATTCAATTTCTTCACAAGAGTATCACTAGCAACATTAGCACAACTACGTCCATCAATTATCATGCTACATACCTTGTTTTGGATGTGAAATCGTGTGTGAAATATATTTTCCCGTTGCTGATCTACATCATCTTCTTTGATTTGCATGTTTAGCGCACACCTTATAACCAAGGCCTCCCCCTCAACAGGATATGCAATCTGCTCATCACTACAATCCACCAAAGGTGGCATCTCTTCACTTTCAGATTTGTCACTTTCAGATTCAACCTCCCCATTGTCTCTTGTAAGCATAACTCTTCGGTTTGGACACTAAGATGCAATGTGCCCCTTCCCTAAACACTTATAGCATTTAATATCTCTATCACGAATAGGTTGAGATTCAGATTTACCTTTCCCATCCGTATGAGTATCCTTTTTGGCCTTAGGTGGTTCGGCCTTTGCATAAGGCTTTGGTTGGACAGCCCCCTCTCTCTTCAAATTCAGCCTCCATATTGAGGAAGATGAAGCCGAATTGGTTTGAAAACGTGTACTGCCCCTTCTCTTTATTTGCCTCTCCACCTTCATTGCCATATGGACTCCAATTCCACACAATGTTGTAATTCTACAACATTCGCAATGTCCCTATTCAGCCCATTTAGAAATCTAGCCATAGTAGCTTCCCGATCCTCAATCACATTGGCCCGAATCATGGCAATCTCCATCTCCTTGAAATACTCATCCACGGACCTAGAACCCTGATTCAAACCCTCCAATTTCATATACAAATCTCTATAATAGTGGTTAGGCACAAATCACCTTCTCATCAACACTTGCATCTCCTCTCACGATGTTACTGGCCTCTCTCCACTCCTCAATCTACTAATAACATTCTGATCCCACCAAATCAGTGCATAATCCGTGAATTCGATGACTACTAATTTCACTTTCTTCACCTCTGAATAGTTATGGCAATCAAAAATCCAAACCACCTTTTTCTCCCACTCCAAATATGCCTCGAGATCGTTTTTACCTTGGAAAGAAGGTATTTTCAGTTTGATAGCATCCAAATCACCATCTAAATCAGCATGTCCCCCAACACTACGAAAATTTTCCCTTTGGCTGAATTGGCCCCTAGTTCTATTCCCATAATCCCTTCGGTTTCTAGGCTGCTGAAAACCTTCCCGATGGCCTATGGCCTCATCCTCAAAATCACCATCACCAATATCATCAACGGCCTCCTTATAATCAGCCCACCTTGGCCTTTTGGCCCTACTATCATTGTTTGCTTTCGGTTCAGCCCCAAGCTTCCTCACATTTTGGGTGCTTGTACCAGCCTCATTACCACGTTTCTCCACCCTATAAAGTCTGTCACACACATTTCCCATCACAAAATTCATCCTCTCCATCATCTACGTCATGGCTTGAATTTGGGATGGGGTGGTGTGTTGTTTTGATTTGACATGATAGTTCCTGCAAAAATTGGTTAGTGGTAAAAACAATTATCCTCACGTCGCTCGTATTTCGCTCAAACACTCTTAATATCCTCACACGCTCACACCTCTCGTCTCACCTTCTTACAGTTCTTGCGAAACTGAAACCAACACCAAATAGAACCAACTTGGCAGCGCAATCCAAATATATATATGACTCAAGAAGGAATAAAAACTAGAAAACAAGCAAAACAAAACTGCGATGATAGTCTCGCGAGTAGCAAGCGAGTCTATCCGAAATATGAACAAAACTGAAGACTCGAATAAAAACAAAAACAAAAAATATGCAAAATCATGAAACAACACCCAAATATGTTGGATATGATGAAAATAAACTGCAAGAAATGAAAACAACAGAAAGCTAGCGAATTTCAAAAGTTAACGCAAAACAGACTCGTTTACGACGAGTTAAGTCTGAATCTGGAACCTAAAGTAAATGATGTCCAATTGAGTTAAAATTTCAGATATAGTGCAATATCAACCCAAATAGACAGAATATAAAGTTTGAGCAATTTACGACAAGGTTTGATATACTGACGCAAAAACGTTATGAATCAGACCTGATTAGACCCGAATTTCAAACCCAAAGCCAACGATATCCAATTGACCCCAAATTTGATATGTGGTGCGATTAGGACCCTAGTAATTAGAGTATCAAATTTGAGCTAATTCCGAGTTGATTTGATCCAATTTTCTCTTGTTTAGTTTTCTGTGGCAGAATCCAATAAACGTCTTTTTGAACAATTTTTTTTTCTTTTTTGCTTTTCTCTTTTCTCTTTTTTTTTGTTTTTGATGCTACTGATATATTTTGAACAATAACAGAATGAAATAACAATTTTTTTTTTATATGCCGCAAATTCAAGGAGAAGAAGAAATTGGATACTAAGGAATTTTTGCGGAATCAACAAGAAACGAAAATTTCATAAGGATATAACCTGATTAATGGAGCCAAGCTCTGATACCAAATGATGTGAACCTCGTGATCACGTGGTCACGCAACCCACACGCAAAGACACCAATTCCCGGAAAGCTAAGTAAATCAGGTTTGATAGGAGGGTGACACAAAGATAACTTGTACCTAGGCACCAGCATTATTGGAAACGGAGACCCCCACCCAACGAATATTGATTCGCGAACGAGAAGTATAAGGATGATGCCACGAAGACAGTTGTTCTTCGATAAGTCATTTTCAGTTCTTTAAAGAACCAAGGAAGGGAGATTATCCCACCAACACACAATAAGTGCAGCAAAGAAGTTTATTGATCTGAAAATTGCATAACCTTACATGTTTGGTTATGCTGTTATTTATACTGACTCTAGACTTAAAGAAACCCTAATGGACCCCCCTTAGGTGGACTTATATGAAGCCCACTTACAATTGACCCAAATAAGTAATAATAACCCAAAAACTAAGAAAAAGATAATAAAAATAATAAAAATCCAAAAATTATCATGCTAAATATGCTAGAATCAGATTTGTCACCCTTAAGAAGTCTTAAATAAACTAGGAAAAATCTGATTTGGAAACTTTGTGTTGCTGCCCCCCTTGGTGTCCTTGATTAGCTTGGATTTCCTTGTTTAACTTGAACAAATAAGAAAATAAATTTCCTCCTTTGTTGCTGATTTAATTACTTTCCTTCCTAAGTTAGGAATAATCCTCCCCTCTTTAGGAATAAGATATGGCCAACTTCCTTACTTAATTAGGAGAATAAATTGCTGACTTTTTATCCTTGTAGCATTAGGAAAAATAACAAGCCTAACAAGGCTGGTATTGGGCCGGACACATCAACCCCTTGTTCCACACGAATTGGGCTCTTCTTGGACCTGAACTAGATGAATTAAAGGTTGTCCTTCATGCTCTTTAAATGTCCCAAGCCTCTCTAGGTCCATTTTGCTCCATATGTTCTGAACAAGCCCATTCAATGTTTCTTTAAGCTTCTTTGCCCTAGCTCTTGTGATTTGCCCAATTGGCACCTCCAATGGGTCGTTGGCATGATTACGCTTGGTGTTGGGCTGATCCGCATCAACACTATTCTATCTTTTCTTTTTCAATAAAATAAATAACAATCATAGAAAATAACAATCACAACACAAGAATCAACTAAAATCACTTCCATGAAAACGACGCCAAAATTTATTACGATGTCGCGATCGCACAAATTAATTACCCTTGCTTAAATAAACAAGATAATATAGAGCAAGCAAGGAGTCGATCCATGAGGAAGGTTTAGTTCAGATTTTTATGCTCTATGATATGCATCTGGGAGGGGATTGTGAAGTTATCTATACTATGTTATAATAAACAAAAAGAAACAATCAATGCTAAATCAAAGAAAACCAAAATTTATCAAGAAAACAAACTTTTGACGCAAGTAAACGTCCACCTATAGAAATCAGAACTAATCATGGAAACGAAACGTCAATTTATACTCTGAATATTTATCTTTTTTGTACGTTGATTAGGTAACAGATCTGTTGTATAACTAATCCTAACCATCAAACAATCACAATGTCCGCACTAGTAATTTAATCCAATGGCAGCCTTAAGAACTAGATAAATTGATTGATCTAGACAACATAATTGTTTGCAGTTCATGTTTGATTTATTCGAATGTTCTCCCTAAGATTAATAACATAGATCTGCCATAATTACTAAACTTAGTTGTTTTACAAGTTTAAATACCGCAACTTCGGTTTTGATAGAAAACTTAGCAATAGATTGTTCACAATAATAACTTAGAGTCCGCTCTAGCAATTAAAATAAACAATCATAGGAAATAAGCATAGGAGAACAAAGATATTCATTCATCATATAAACTAAAAAGAAAAGGTAAAATAAATCTCACAGTTCTTGAAATCTGAAGGTTTATGTGTCCTTACAACCAAGAAAAAGAGTTTATTAGTCTTGCATGTCTATTGAACAACTAATAAAAAAGAAAGAAGAATGCATGAATTCGGGTTTTTGGAGGAAAGGGCACTTTTCTTCTCTTTTTGGCCATCCCCTCTTTCCTTTCTCTCTTTCTTTTTATATCCTAGGAAACCCTAATCCCATTTCTACAAAATAGTCATTTTCTAAGTAAACAATTTACATTTAAATAGTTCAATAAATATTTTTCTAAAAAAGAAGAAATAGCCTTGCATAAAATCTTCAAGCTTGGACTTGTGACTTAGAGCAGCTAAATTGCTGAAATAAAGACTTGGATGTTGGTTTGGATGCTTTGAGAAGTACTTTGGACTTGTTTCTTCACAAAACCTGCCTGTTGGCAGAATTCATGTTTCATCTTAGAAAAATCATATCTCTCTCATATGAGATCTTTTTCTGCTTAACTTTGGTAGGTTGATAGGTATTCGAGTCAAAAATCCAAAACAATTGAGTTTGTATAAAATGGACTTCTATAGCTCAAGATATTCAAGTTGGAATGGTCGAAGCTCAACACTAGCAGAATGCGAGATTTGACTTTGAAGGCTACGATATCCATGATATTTATTTTTTTATTTTTATTTTCATATATTTATATAAAGGTATAGATGTTAGCTTTCTGATGCCACTGAAATCACTTTGTTTCGACCTCTAGAACTCAAGTTCTGCACAAAACATCGATCGGAGGTCAAATTTGTCAATTATCTCCAATTTACTTCTTTTTGAATCTTACATCCAAAAATACCTTCAAAACATAAAATAAAGAATATCAAGACATTTTTTATATAAAAACATAGATAAATATGGGTAAAACTTTCAAATAATATGGTTGCATCAATGTTCCAACATATCACAAAATTAGTTGCGAATCCATAAAACACATGAAAACATCACAAAGCAAGGCTGGACGAAACTGATACAAAATTGACAGTCTTTGTCGCACGTCCCCCGCGCGGCGTCTGATGACGATTTTTTGTTTGTTTTGCTTGATTGGTTATTTGGAGTCGTCACCTAGTATTATGGTCACTATGAAACCTAACTGGTCTTTTAGAGATTCTAAGGTAAGGGACTGGTTGCGTAAAGGGAAGGTATTAGCACCCCTAGTACGCCTTACCTAAGGTAAGATGCTTGGTGTTTGGTTTTCCTTATAATTGCTATGGTGTTGGTGTTCTCTTAAATAGGTTTTCCTATAATAGGTTTGCTATGATGAATGGATTTGGGTTCAAAGTCTAAAAGCAAGAACCATTGGTCAATATGGATCACACCTTTAGATGTGTCTACAAAGTACCAAAGAGAACCAATGCAGATCTCTTGAAATCTGTGTTTGATTCAGACTAAATTTATAACCTATGATTTATGAGATAGGTAAGATAGGAATCTAAGGAGATTCAATGTGCTTAGGAGCTCATTTTTCCCTTTGTACTTCAAGTGTTCGCGACTCGTAAATCGCAAGGAAAAAGAACAAAGATTTAGAAATCTATGGAAATTCAGAGCGCTTTAAAAGCCTCTTTTTGCCTTAGTGTTTCATACTTTCACGGCTCGTAAATCATGGAGTCAAAAATTGAAATGTCCTCAATTATAATCGAGGCTTCTTTCAAGGATGTGTAATAACTTATTATTCCTAGAAAAATATTTTGGATATTAACCACTTGGGGTTTCTTTATCCAAACATTAATAGCGAATAATAACAAGTTATTCCCAATAATATTTTGGATAATCATCCCTTTGGGATTTCTTTATCCAAACATTAACGGTGAATAATAGATGAATTCTCCAAAAAAAAAAGATTTTTTGTATTTTTTGGAACATTGGCCAACACCATTTGGAGTTTTACAAACATGTTGTAAAATTCAGAATGCAAGAAAATAATTTGTGTTTAAGAAATCCATGTTAAAACACATTTTCTTTTAAACTTCAAATATTTGATTTTTTTAAGAGGAAATTCAAAATATGTTAGGGTATTGGCCGTATGCAACACACAAGAAAATATTTTTTTTATTTGTTTTTTATCAAAAACACAAACATTACATTTAATCACAATTAAAGTAAAAAAAACCGTATATTAGTCAAATTTTTAAGGCTTTAATAAATTAGTTATTAAATCCCAAAAAGTATGTAAAAACATGTTCTTATATTTTCACGGGAAATACAACATGATTTTATTTGTCCTTCAGATACTTGACTACATACCAATTAAAACATTAAATTCATTTTTTTCTTTTTGATTTTATAATTCAATAACATATTAAAAAAATACAAACACACACATCCCTCACTTTTTACTATGTTTACTCACACCCATAATTACATGTTTACAAAATATATGAACTCAAAATAAACCAAACAAAACACTAAACAATTTAAAATTTACAAATAAACCCAAAACAGTCTTGGAATTGCAAGGAAGGCATTCTGGAGTTGCAGGAACAGTGGCGGCACGTCTTCTCCACGTGCGGCCGCCACTAGCGGCGCGTTCACGCGCCGCCGCAAGAAATAACAGGGGACGGGGGGATCTGGCTTGGCTTCCTCCCTTCTTCTCTTTCTTGCCGGCGGTGACCTGAAAAACAAAAGGAACGCATCAAGCATATCTGTTCTCGGTCTTCTTTCTTTTTAGATTTGTTTCATTGCAGATCATTTTTTTGGTTTCACCTTCTTCTCCTCTGCTTCAGATGGCTGGCGACAAGGAGGAGGGACGGACGAGAGAGGGGTAAGCAGATCGGGGAGTGACTGCCCTCAGAAACCCGCTGGAACGGACAGATCACCGACCCTTCTTTCTTCTTTGGTCGACAATGAGGCAAGCAGAGGTCTGCTGTTGAGAGGGAAATGGGGACCCCTCTACCCGTTTTCTTTCAGCCTTGATGAGCTGGCCCAAGATAGGGATTGGAGAGGAGCAGCTAAGATAGGAGAAATGAAGTGAAATGGTGATGGGAAGGGAGGTTTTGGCCGAGAGAGGGAGATTCTGATGAGGTCAAGACACGGGGCTATGAGTGGGAAACGTGGGAAGGAGAGAGATGAGCCAGCTGTCTATGGGGAGGGATAACTGAGAGAGGGAAAAGTCAGGTGAGGGGAAGCAGCTTCTCTTAGCTGGGAGAATAGGTGCAGGAAGGTGGGTGTTATGGCCGAGAGGTTATGTGCAGGGAAGATGAGGTCAGGTCGTGGCTGAGGGGAGAAGGAAGATGAGGGAGTGGCCGAGAGAGGGAGGTTCTAGTGTGGGGAGGGCGCTTGTGTCCGGCGGCTCAGGAAGAAGAAAATAAAAAAAGAGAGGGGGACCGGTTTGTATGTTTGGTTTTGGCCAAGGTTGGGGACTGTGAGCAGCGGCTTGGGTGAGGGAGAAGAAAAGGTTTGGTTTTTTTCTTTGGCCGAGGGATAGTGTGCCGGCCTCTGTAGAGGTGATTTAGGTTTTCTTGGGTTTCCCCATTTTTTAAATTGTATCCTTGTAAATTTTCTCCCCTTTGTGCATATGGCTGGAGGTTCACTTACATAGAAAATCTCTACACGTGCTATTTAAGGAAATATTGCAATAATTATTGCAGAGATTGTCTTCTATAACCAGCACCAACAAATCCTATATATATGGTATTTTATATTACAGTGATTATTTTCCATAACCAGCACGAATCAAATCATATATCTATGGTATTTTATATTGCAGTAACTATATATGATTCAATAATTATCTCCTTGACATATTGATTCCTTAATATTAGCCCTGATGCTCTATGTTATCGCCACATGTAAACCCTTATTTTTTATTATTATTTTTTTAAAAACTTATCAAAACATGGGTCAAAAATTGGGTAGCAACAGTCTTGTTGCCAAAACTTCTCATAAGCCAAATAAGGGTGGATCAAGTCCCTCTTGTATATGTATTAAATGCACTAAGGCCTCCTCTTGATGCTCTAAAGGATCCCCAAGTTCAGCCTTGGTCGCAACTTGCACAACCAATCCATTCAATGCTTCTTTCAATGCCCTCACTTTGGACCTTGTGATAGGCCCATTTGGAATGTGTAATGGGTCCTTAGTGTTTGTGGGCTATTCCAAATCAAAATTGATTGGTAATTAAGCTTCTTAATTGAACTCAGGTCCAAGATTTCATGGGTTGTGACTTTTAGAGATTAAACCAAGTTTAGAAGATTCGCACGCTGGTTTGCTTGGTTTTTATTTTCCATTATTTAAATTTTTTTCATCCTTCAACATTTATTCAATTGAAGACTAAGTTCTGTTTTTTTCTTTATTTGCTTTCTATAGAATTTTTTTGTTGGTCTTGAAAATGACCCTAGTTATCTAAGGTATTTTTAATTGTCATTTCTTATTGGGTTTTTTTTTTCTAATTCTTTAAATTGATTTTTTTTTCTATTCCATCTTTTAATATTCAAAATATGTTTTTTCAAAAATTATAAATTTAGAATTATTTTTTTAATTTTATCCCCCTTGAATTTTTTTTTAATTTTTCAAATTTAGTTTTTATTCTTTTGATCGCTATTTTTTTTATTTGAGATAAATTTTTTAATTTTGTTTTACAATTTCAACCTCCTTAAAAAAATTTTCCTCTCAAATCTGATTCCTATTCTTTTTATTACTATTTTTATCTGTTTTGACAAATTTTTAAAATTGATATGTTTTTTAATTTCATCATTCGACATTAGATTGGTTGAGAATTGAGCTTCTTGATCGAGCCCAGGTCTATGATTTCACAGGCTTTGGGTTTTATAGATTAACCCAGGTTTTGGAGGTTCGGCTTTTTTTTTCCCTTTCTTTAAGCTCATGTTTTTATATGTTTCATCTTTCAATATTAATTCAATTAGAGATTACGCTCTATTATTTTTATTTATTTGCTTTATGTAGGATTTTTCATTGATTTTGAAAATTACCCGGGTTTTAAAAGTCTTTTTATTTATTGTTCTTTGTTGGATTTACTTTGGCCAATCAATATTAAATTGGTTGGGAATTAAGCTTTTTTATTTAGCTCCAATCTAGGATTTAATGGGTTACAAGTTTGAGACCTTAGCCTAGGTTTAAAAGGTTCGTCCGGGTTTGCTTGGTTTATTTTTCTCCTTTTTTAAGCTGATGTTTTTTCAATTTCATCATTTAGAATTTATATCATTAGCAATTAGGCTCTATTTTTTTTTTTATCTACCTTCTATATGATATTTTTTATGAATTTTCAAAATAACTCAGGTTTTCTTGGGTCTTTTTATTTGTTATTTTCTTATTTACTTTGACAAGTTTTCTAAATTGATTTTCTTTCTAATTTCATCATATCACGAGGTGACGTTAAATGGCACGCTAAATGCCTCCTAAGAGGTGTTGGAGAAAGAAACGGTTTCAGGTATAAACATAAAATTATGATTATAAGATTCAGGAGTCGCCACCTTGTATCATGGTTACTAGGAAATCTATGGTCTGCGAGAGTCTGGGTAAGGGACTGATTGTGCGGGGGAAAGATGCATCACCCCCAGTACACCCTACCTAAGGTAAGTTGCATTGTTGTTTGATTATTTTTATATGTCAAGTTTCTATTCATTGGTCTCATCTAAGGTTCAAGACAGATCTCTTTTCCTAAGAGAATCTCTACCTTATTGAGTGAAATCCTAGTCATTCTAAAGTCCAAATTATAGCATTGCATTTATTTTTTTGTATCTTTAATACTTTAGGGTATACTCTACTATGTAGTTTTACACCCTCAAATATTAAAATCTACATCTAAACCCTAATATAAAATGAACAAAAAGATTGGTGAAGGGTTTTGATATTTTAGTCAAATCCTGATGGATAATCATAAACTAGTTACAATATCTATTTTTTTATTTCAAAACATGAGAAAGATGCATTTTTGTTTTTTTTATAAAAGGTATGCTTAAAAAACTTTTAGGATTTGGCTATATGCATTGAAACAGAATATTTTTTGTTTTTTTTTGTTTTTTTTAAGAGGAAATTAATTTAAGATTTTTTTATTTTTTTTTAAATTTGAAAAGTTTAGCAGAAAACCGGGTATTTTAATATCGAATCTGTATCTTACAGTGTAAATATACAACTTGATATTATACAAAATTATTGGAAAAATATGCGAGGAAATCACAAATTTTTTTAAAATAACCTTTGGAAATTATTTGGATTTTTTTGTTTTTTAATATTATTATTATTATTATTATTATTATAAATTGGGTTGGACCCGGCTCAACCATTAGGGCTAGGCCGAAATAGGTCCAATCCGACTCAGTCGAGTTAGGCCGACTAGTAGCCCAACAGACCCTTTTTTAGGTGGGCTGAACTCGGCCCAACCGTCTGGGCTAGGCTGAAATGGGTTCAGCCCGAGCCCACATGGTTATTGGCTTAACCTAGTAACAATGTTAATTATAATTTGTTCCCTACATGCAGAACAAATTCTCATTATGCATGCAGGAGTCGAACCTGTAAGGGGAATAACAAGAAGGGGAAGAAAAGAGAAAGGGATTACCTAGCATGGAGGAATTGGTCGGCTAGTCTTGTTGTTGATTGGTGGTGGAGCTGTGGGTGGAGACGCCAGCGACTAGTGCTGGCATTGGCTGTTGGGAGAAAACTTGTGGCAAAAGGGAAGAAGTTCACAACAATTGCCTTTGTCGCAGGTGAAAGGATGGGTTGGTGAAGGAAGTTAACTGCACCTGGTCACGACGATGCTGAGGTGGTGGCGTTTGGGAACATGATAGGGAGAGAAGGGGGAAAACAATAATGGCAAAAAAAAAACATAGGGGAAAGGATTTTTTTGTTTTTCTATTTTTTCTCCCGATTTTCTTCCTCATCAGGCCATGAAATCCACCCGTATTTATAGGGGGTGGAAGAGGGGCATTTTTTCTTTAATGGTGTTAAATTTTGCCATGAAATCCACCCCAAAGGATCCCAACCGTTGGCTCAAAGTGGTCATCATGAATTGTCAAAGTTGCTGCAGAAGGGTTGGTTAGGTTGGCCACTTTAAGGCGGTGCTACAACAGTTGTGGCGTTATTCGGCCAAAAAGGACTACACTAATGTGTAATAAGATGTATGGTCATCGTTTGCGTGCAAGTTTTGTCAAAATTGGTGGAGAGATGAGGCATTAAATATCTTAGGAAAGAGGCCACTCGAGCAGCTTTTTCTGACGAAATGAAGAAGATGAACAATCATCAGACAACGCATCGTCTGGTCCTTTTTTTATTGTTCAAAACAACTTCATTTTAGGGATTTAGGGTTTTAATTTAGGAATTTGGCCAAAGTTCAATTTGGTCCTCCATCTTTTAATTTTTTCAATTAAGCCCCTAATTAACCTTAAACTTCTAATTTTATGCAATTTTACCCCTGTTGAACTTCAATGTCAGCCCCAGATTTCAACGTCCATTTCATTTTGGTCCTAGTTCTTGAATTTATGTAATTTGACTCTCAATTGACCATTAAACTTTCAATTTTCTTCAATTTCACCCTTGATTTCAATCAATTGAATCCCCATAGGTCTTGCAAAATGGTCCTTGACTGCAAATTTCTTCAATTTAACCCTTAATTGACCCCAAAACTTTGATTTTCTTGTGATTATACCCTTGATTTGAATAAATTAACTTGGTAAAAATTAAATTTAGTCTCATAGAAATTTTAATTTTCTCAATTAAGCCCAAATTGGGCTCCCAAACTTAATTTTCACCAATTAATCACTTAATAAAATTAATTTGACTCATTTAAAGTATAATTAAGTCCTTACGCCTAATTAAATCATTCAATTGGACCCAAATTAATTCTTAAACATAATTAAACTTTAATTTGGCCCATGATTAAATCAAATTGGCCTATTAAAATCTAATTATAGCATTAGGCTTAATTTTTATGCAGATTCGTCCAATAATCATGTAACTTGATCTTGAATTTGCATAGTCTCTTCAGTTTTGGGTATAATAGGGTACAATTATGCTCTCGATTTCATCCAATATTGTAGCTTGATTTTTTTCTATATTTGAAATTCTCTTAGCTCGCTTTTGCCAAAATATCAATCTTCTTGTTATTATTTTTTTATTTTTTTATTTTTATTTTGGAAAGAAAAAAAGGTGAATTTGGGGAATGACCCAGAAATGGGTTATGATAGTTGCCCTCTTATTTACAATACTTACGACAGAAAGTCTCGTAAGAGACTTTAGATAGTAAGTTTTGTAAAGAAGAAAAAAGGAATGAGAGACAATGGATTCACTAGATCACGAAATGGTCAATCTTTCTAAATATGTTTGAAATGAAGGCTCAAAAGCGCACTCAGAGGAAAAAGAGATAGGGTTAGAAAGTGCACTATCTGAATGACAATGGCTAGAAAGCACACTCGAAGGAAAAAAAAGATAGGGTTCGTAAAGAAAAAGATGATCTTTGTGAAAAACTGAAAGACTTTTTTTTGGAAGTGGTATGGTTGTCCCAGGCAACTTGTCAATTGGTAAAATTCAAAGATTTTGAAATGGTCAAATTATCATGGGTAACCCTCCAAGATAAAAAAAAAAATACAAAGATTTTTCCAAAGTGGTCTCATTGTAATAGGTGACCTGTCTAGGTAGAAAAATACAAAGATTTTTTTTCGAGTGATCTCATTGTAATGGGTGACCTGATCAGGTGAAAAATACAAAGATTTTCAATGTGGTCTTATTGTAATGG
Source organism: Populus trichocarpa (assembly GCF_000002775.5). Classification (NCBI taxonomy): domain Eukaryota; kingdom Viridiplantae; phylum Streptophyta; class Magnoliopsida; order Malpighiales; family Salicaceae; genus Populus; species Populus trichocarpa. The sequence goes on along the minus strand of NC_037302.2, from coordinate 7,062,005 downwards.
GCGACCTGCCCAGGAGAAAAAATACAAATATTTTCCAAGGTGGTCTTATTATAATGGGCAACCTACTCAGGAGGAAAACGCAAAGATTTTTCAAAGTGGTCTTATTGTAATGGGCGACCTGCCTAGGAGGAAAAATGCAGAGATTTTTCAAAGATGGACGACCTGTCAAAGTGGGAAAATACAAAGATTTTCTAAGTGGTCTAATTATAATAGGCGACCTGCCCATGTGAAAAATACAATGATTTTTTAGAGTGATCTCATTGTAATAGGTGATCTACCCAGATGAAGAAATACAAAGATTTTTTAAAGTAGTCTTATTATAATGGGCGACCTGACCGGGTGGAAAAATGATATGATTTTTCAAAGTGGTCTCATTGTAATGGGCGACTTATCCAAGTGAAAAATACAAAGATTTTTCAAAGTAGCCTTATTGTAATGGGCAACCTCCCCAGGTGAAAAAGGCAAAGATTTTTCAAAGTAGTATTATTGTAATGGGCGATATGTCCAGATGGAAAAAAACAAATATTTTTCAAAGTGGTCTCATTGTAATGGGTGACCTACCCAGGTGAAAATACAAAGATTTTTCAAAGTGGTCTCATTGTAATGGGCAACTTGCCTAGATGAAAAATGCAAAGATTTTTCAAAGTGGTTTGATTGTAATGGGCGACCTGCCTAGGTGAAAAATACAACTTACCTGGCAAAAGGATTTGGCCTGAGATGTCTTGATGGGACGACATGATAAAGCTCAAAGGTGCATTATTTAGGAGATGAAAGCTCAAATAAGCACTCAAAGGGAAAAGAGGTAGAGGGGGACGAGGGCTCAAAGGTGCACTCGTAAGAAGGTATGGTTAGAAAATGCACTACCTAAGAGATCAGAGCTCAGAGGGGCCACTCGAAAGGAGGTAGGGTTAGAAAACGCACTACCCAAGAGATGAGGGTTCAAAGGTGCACTCAATAAAAGATGAGATGTAGAGATAGAGATAAGGCTAGAAAGCGCACCATCTGAGAAGCGAAGCCTAGAAAGCGCACTCGGAAGGGAAAGATGAGATAGGGCTAGAAAACACACTATCTGATAACGGAGGGCTCAAAGGCGCACTCAAAAGAGATTTGCTAGTGAGACACTAGTTTGTCAAAGATCAATGCATTATGATTAATATGCATGTATACTTACCTAGAAAATATAGGTCCCCTTTCTTCATTAACTTTCCTCCTTAAAAGTTTGAGTCTCTGTAGTAAGCTTCGATGGATTTTTTGCTCTTGCTTACTCAAACACAACTTGGGATCTTGACCTCTAGGAGATCACTTGAATTTCCAGAACTCGTATGTTAGAACAAACACCAATTTGATTTCTGTTTTTGTACTAAAACCTTGATTTCCCAAAAATCATTATGAAAACATGGGATCATGCATAGTTTTTAGAGAAAAGGGAAACACACCAAATAATTCTTGGTGCAGTGGTTTTATGAGTAAAGGGTGTGCTCGTGTAAGTGTGTTATTTGCATGAAACAACAACAAAAATAAACGCACATCATGAACACAAGAAAACACCTGATCTTACTAAAAAGAAATGCTCATTTGACAGAAAAAGTCTTGTGGCATTATAAGCCAAGTTGCTGACAAAACTGAAACATATCAAAACAGACAAGATCAAACAAAACACAATAATAGGAGCAACTACAAATCAACAAGAAACAAGAGAGAAAAGAAGGAACAAGGGAACTTAGGAGACAAAGAGAAGATATATTGATAGCAGAAATTCTGACACCTATAACTCCACCTTCCACCGTTGGATCAGAATGATATTTGGATATGTTGTTCGCATCTATATCTTGTACATTGTAACTGGAGAGATCTTCTATAGCAGTCCCTGTTTGAGAGATATCACAGTAGGAAACTTCTGGGAAAATACACTTCTGGACAGTCTCAATCGCCAACCATTTTCTCCACCTTCCACCGTTGGATCTGGCTATAATTTAGATATGTGTTCATCCGGATTCTGTCCAGATTCTGAATGTGGAGATCAAAATCAACCACTCTAAACAGACGTTATGCTTCTTGCACAGTAAGTCTACAAGTTTTAGGTCAATTTGGCGAGACCAATTTTTCTGAAAATTTCACCGTTGGATGGCGTTTATATTTGGATATGTTATACTTATAATAATGAATTATAACTTGACCATATGGATTGCTTGTAATATTATTTGTTTATTATTTATGGTTGATTGAAACTGTTGCTAAAATTAGTTTTATGAGCTGAAACAGCCCCAAAATTAAAAGGAAATGGAGCAATAGAGAGACTTTGGGGCTGTTGTGATAGTCCTGAAAGTCTATTTTTAGGGGGGGCTAAATACCTCTCCAAATTTTTATTTTTTTTTAAAGGGCTGGAGTGACAACTTTAAGTATAGAGTTGTTAGGGATCAAAAATGTCTCCAAGAAACTAAAGCAAGGCTGCTGTGACAGCCCTACTAATAGGTGTTAAGAGGCTGATTTGGACAGTTCCAAGAACAAAAACTTATGGGAAATTAGAGTCTTATATAAAGTGATTAAGGTGAGGTAAGTTTGTGTTAAGAAATTAGCTTGGACAAGTCTGCACGGTTCGGGATAATGGATGGCTATGTGAACATGAAATAATGATCTAATTTAGATATGGAAATCTTGCATGAAATCATATAATGATGCTTGCTAGTTGATAAGAAAACATTGAAAAGGGGAATGAATGATATTAAATGTTGATCTTGTGTGGAGCAGGAGAGACATCAACTGCGGGACCTCAAGCTAGCAGAACGGGACCACTAAGAGGAACAAGTAGGTGTTTCCCACCTCATCTCTTTATGTTTTGAAGAGTTTAATACATTCTAAAATTTTATTTGTTTATGCTGCATGTTGATTTACGATAGTAAAGGATGAGAAATTTGATATTGGAAACAAGATTAAACATGACGGCTGGTGTCATGAGTGTTGCCGGGAAAAAAAAATTATTTAAGGTTATTGTGCTTGTTATCCTCATTTCTAAGGACAACTCGGATTGATATAAAGAACTGACCACATGAGTGGGGGCAATGAAAGTTAGCCGACCATATGAATAGCAAAGAGAAAAAGGAGGAAATTGTGGTTTTTCTTAATGAATTATTATAATAGGTTGTTTTCTTTATGTGAATATGTGTGTGAATTGAATGAAATTAGCATGAAAAGAATGAGAGAACTCTTGGTTCCTTAAGACCATGCTTTCAATCAATTATGCATCAAAGGAGAAGGGTGTTTAATTTCACATATTTAGCTTGATGATGTCTGTTTAATTATGTCAAAATAAGGAAAAAAAATGCATGTTGAAATGTCAAGGATTGTGTTTAGAAGAATATTGTTCAGAAAGTTTATAAAATTCGATAAGAATGTTCTATTTTGACGTTAAGAGGGAAGATTGAAATAAATATAATAAATTGACTCTTAAAAATATATTTTTTGACACTCTTATATGGTATGTGATATGGCTAGGGGTTGAAATAAAAAAGAAAAAGTTGAATTGTGGATGTTGTATGTAAATGAAAAGGTTGATGAATCTGGACAGATTCGTCTCCTGACTTTTGAAGAGAATTCGAGTAGAAAGATGAGGGAATTAGGATCGCATGGCTTTGGATCTTTTCCATTAAGGAACTTCTAGCAAAGCTGCAGGAATCATGTTTAATTTGGCCGTGAAGATTAAATATTAAACTAGCACTGAAATTTCTTAAAATAATAATAATAATAATAATAATAATAATAATAATAATAATTAAAAAAAAGAGAAAAGAATGAGGCTTGGCGATCATAAGCTAAGCGGATCTCGTATTAAGATTATTCCAGTATCCATATAAAACAATGGAACAATTTAGTCCTCAGAGTCAGCAAGATTTACTGCCTTCCCTTTTTAATTATATTTGTGACCCAATGAAATGACAATGACAAGTAGAACGGGAAAATACCAAATAAAATGACTCACTAAGTAACAAATGAACAGTAAGCAGTTCATTCTGTTATGGCTTCACTGTCTGGCATAGACTGAGTCAGAATGCTCGAGAATGAATATAATATTTTCGGGACCATGCATGGAAGCACAAGATAAATCACGCTTACAAATTCAACATTACCCGCTATTTTTTACCAAACCACAAGCAACGGGCAAATAATAATAGCAAGCATGGTCATTTTTCCTTGTACTAAAGTTGCCAAGTTCAAAACGAAAAAGTTAACACCAACCAATCTTTTCTTGACCTTTAGCAGTCTTGCTAAAATTATTGAACAGTGAACAATTAGATGAACTTGATTTTTGAAAGACTTTCCAGGGAGAGATAATAAGTCTAGCTTCAAATTAAATTCCAGTACATGGAAGCACTTCTTTTACGTGTGCCACCACCTGTTTGAATCTGACGTAATGAGCAATATGGCCAATCCTCTAGAAATGAAAATTAAAACTCAAGATCAGGTCTAACGAAGCGATATGTTCTTCCACAACAACAATGTGCGCTTTTGGCCATTCAACAAGTCTAAACTATAAAGACTTTATATTCCTATTCCCATAGGTAAATCAGAAAAAAGCCTCGTCCGTCATTCCATTGTCAAACATTTGAAAAATTCAAGGATTTTATTAGTGGAGTTGGTTCATATATATATATATATATCAAAAACATTTGCAACAATTGACCAAATTACTGATTGTTCTGACAAGTAATTGTTTTCAAATCCAATCTAATAATCACACATATTTAACAGATGTACAGCAGTTAGTACTGTTACCAAAGTTAATTTGACAGGTTTAAGTTAGGAAAAAGGCAGGAAAATGCAATTTAAAAGAGCAAGTACCGAAGATTATAGCATGAGGCAGCTGCTCAGTAGCATCGTTTCCAGGTAAAAACGGTGGTCTCATCAAGTGAACCTCACATATGAGAACAAATTGGAGGTCAACAATGCACCTCCAGGAACCAGCCTCCATAGTTTCTTGTGACTTTGGCCAGAAATAATGAATTATCTGTAGCCAACTATGAGCAAACATAAGGAGGCAAGTTAACCAACTCATCTTGCATATTTCATATTAGAGTCTAAGCAAGGGATTTTCCAGCCCATTCTCGTTCTCGTCTCTTTTGCTTGGCTTGCATCCGGTTAAATTTCTCTTTCCCTTTCTCCAAAAGAGGGTCATGCACAACATAGTCATTTGGATCCTCTTTGCGAGACATACCATCCTGTTACAATTGCAGAAGAGTGAATACATTGATTAAGATATTTAAAACAAAGAGTGATACTATTTCTATAATTACTGTCATGACCATATGTTGCATATGCTGGGAAATTCAGGGTTCTTGTTTAAGAAGATCCAACATCAACTATTTAATGTTTTTAGCAGGATTTGCACTGTCCAATGTAACTCAATGAAATGACAATGACAAGTAGAAAGGGAAAATACCAAATAACATGACTCAAGTAAGTTGATGCTAATGTACAAAATTGAAACTCAGCAAGCAATAAATGAACAGTAAGCAGTTCATTCTGTAATGGCTTCACTGTCTGGCATAGACTGAGTCAGAATGCTTGAGAATGAATATAATATTTTCGGCACCATACATGTAAGCACAAGATAAAACACTCTTACAAATTCAAAATTACCGTTCATGTGAAGTTAGTCATCTTTAATTTCACTCTGGGCATTTTTTACCAATTTCAACCTTATGTTTATGTGGCAACACTATAAATTAACTATAACATTAAAGTGCAAAAAATGATGAAAACATATAATAATGTCATGACATGTGGTTATCAAAACCATAAGAAGAAATTAATAGAATTCATACTGAAGCTTACCTTGCCACGTTCATGTGCAAATGTTAGGGGGACAGTTCTCCAGTCAGACAAATCTTCATTATCAGCATCTCCAGATTCGCTCTTTGAGGCATCAGCCTTTGTAGAGAGGGCCTTTTTAAACATTTCAAGTTTTGCTAAAACCTAATTAGCCAGAAGAAAAGGATTAAAATAAACAGCTAAGTATTACATGTGGAAAAAAAACAGGTCAGCTTATATAAGCACACAAAGAGAAGATAAATAAGAAACAAATAATTGCATGAAGTTTTTGCTCCATCATCTATAATTCATCCTTGTTTAGACTAATTATTGTTCATCGTGTCTGTGATGTAGGGGAAAAATGGTACCAATTATTGTCCTAAAATTTTGATTCCGTTAAGGAATATGATAAGAAAAATGATCCTAGAGAAAATTAACAGAAACATATTAAGTCGTCTATAATATTAAAAACATGTTCACACAATCCTCATCAATTTCCAAGTTTCACCAATATTTTCATCCACTTCTCCCATCTGTGTTCTTATATTCACCAGTGCTAACATGCATCAGTCCTCACTCATGTGTCTACGCACCACATTCCTGACCTTCAAAATTCCCTAGCAACTAAAATTTCAATGGCCAAACAAAGATCAATCACTTCAAAATTCTTCTAGCTAAAAACAGGATATAAAGAGAACAAATCAGACGAGGGAGTTACGCCACAGATAAACTGTAATCATATAGCATACATCATCCTCGCGCCCTTGAAGTCGGCGCTTCTTTTGTTTCTGCAATAGTCTTCCTCGTTCAGTTTCACCCAACAACTGTAAGTCTGCATCTGCATTAGCCATACGAGCAGCCCTGGCCTCTGATCCTACTCCCTTTTTCTTCATTGACAATTTTTCCACCTTTGGTTGGTCATCATTGAAGCTTTCACTGTTGGATCTGGCAGGAACAAAATTATAATTCAATTTTACAATTTAACCTTGGTTTCAGAATTCTGCAAATACAAGAAACAATTTCACCAACTAACCAGGTAAAAATACTCCAACAACAAAACCTATTGATCATAATGACAGAGAAACAAAAATATATGACAAACACTTATGCTGGAGACATGTACCACACCAACCCAATTCAAGCAGAAGTTATTTTGAACATTGATGGCTCAGCACTGATCCTCATACCACATAATTTTTTGTGGCACACATCACCACCTTTCTATTGGTAGGCATGGGTACTTGGCAGTTTAACTAAACTCTAAATCATACATCTTAGCCACTTCCTCTCATGAAACTAAAAGTTTTCCCATCCACCGTCACAACCTCTAGTAAGATTTCATGGTCAATCATGATAAATAGTATAGCATCACTGATGGAGAGGGCCAGGGAAAGTCTAGCCACAATATGTCTGATATAGTTTCTAAGCAAATTTGATATGCCAAGTGAAGAAAGAGCATTCACAATAATCTTTTGAGGATGCGATCTCAAAAAAAATAGTGAAAATTCCATAAGTGAAAAAAGAAAATCTTTCATATTTAACCTTGCAGAGACTTGACGATCCTTTGAGCTAGAGCTCCCTGCACACCCAAAAAAAAATACAGGCATTTGATGTAGTATTAGGATGCGATGACTCTAATTTAGACATGCAAAAAATGATGAATAAAAAAATTATTTTGATAACTTATTAACGAATAAGATGTTAGCATAGTGATCTTCTTTGGGATATCAACTAAACTGTAATTTTCCTCTCTTGCAATGGCTTCCATCGAGTAAAGTTGAAATAATAATAAAATAAATAAAACCCATTATGAGATAAATCAAGCGTCAAAGTCATTCGCCGATTCCATTTTATGTTTCATTTTCCATCAAGAAGTTGCATATTAGCATTTAGTTTACTAATTGCTTATTGACAACTTCTAATAATTGCATGTATCAATCAGCTAAGTGAGCTTCTTGCGTATATGTTTGTATGTCTCTGTGTGTGCCTGTACACTTCTTTGTTTTTGAGGTAACGTAAGACTAGTGTTACTTAAGGAGAAATCACTTTTGAAATGGCGATAACCTAAACAGTTAGCAAGGCTTTCTCTGCCACTGTTTTCAGCTTTGCCATTGCGATATTAAGTCAGCTGAAAATAAAGAATAAAAATCACAATAGAAAGGGACATTGTTTTGAAACAAAGAAAATAGACATGCTCAATGTTGTTAACAAAATTCACCAAATGAAAATGTACAGGAAAGTGTCATGGTACCATTTTGCTTTGGCTTTGGTGGAACATCCCCAAGCTCCTTTCTTTTTTGAAGTATTTGCTGGCGCATTCGTGCATCAAACATGCCCTCATCTTCTTCATTATCATCACTGTTGGAAAATTCAGCTGCTGAATCTCTCCATGATGCTTCTTTCTTCGAGCTTGGACCTTCTTTAACAGATAAAGTGCCTTTCTTTGAGCTTAGAGCTTCTTTAACAGATAACTGAATATCCCTAGTTGTTTTACCTTCAGAAGAGTTCTGCATTGATTCAAACACATCTCAAATAAAAAAAAAAATAGACCACTTTCACATGTATAGTGGATAAATTTACCTGCTAACTCGAGAGGATATCATTCTAAAGTAGATCTATTGAAATCATAGAATTGCTTTTACTAAGCAATAATGGTGGGACGAACTCAGCACCTACAGATTTTACAGTATGTGTGACTCAAAGGAGAGTTTTCCTCCTGAATACTTGGAATGTTTGACACTTGAGGACATGGCAAGACCTTAATCCAACAAAAACCAGCACATAAATAATAGTTCGAACCCCAAAACATGCAGTATTGCCAATGCACCTCATATTTTTGTCAGAAACTTGAACATAGATATTATTTCTGCAAAAGTTGCTGTATTTTAAAGATATCTGAACACTAAATCACTGTTATAACACTAAATCACTGCAATATCTACGTGTTCAGCAACAGAATTTCACAAGCATGCACTTCTTCTCTATGCACTTTGTCTAGATTTTTAGTTGCTGTTTGTCTGCCCTTTAATCATGGGTATACCTATTTTTATTTATCATAAGAAGCATCATAGTAAGTATGGCATCATTACCGTTTCTTTACTCGGATTTTCTTCTTTTAGGAGACGAGGATCATTCAATACATCATGACTGCTCTTGATCTTTTGCTTCACAGCTGCCAATTCCTTCTCCTCTTCTTCAGCTTCTTCTCCAAACGAAAGCAAGTTCAGCTTTCTGCATTAAGCAAAGCCTTAATATAGTAACAGGGACAGAAATAAATGTCTTTGGATTCTCAAATTATGACATTATGCTAGGTTGGGGGAACCTACTTCACAGCTTTCTTCTTTGAATCTTTATTTTCAGTATCAATTGCAGGTTTGTTTGAGGGCTTGGGAGTTACCCTTGGAATGATATCTTCAAAAGGGTTCCACAGTACCTAAAAAGGAATTTCAATAATATAACTACGCATTAAAACTTCCTTTAAAATTTGTGCCACAGACTATCATGAGAATGAAGAATCAAAGTTGATGCAAAATGCAAAAGCATATTACATAGACATATCATGTAGCAGATGCAGTTTTTTTTTTAAGAAAAAAAGATGAATAACCATAATATCGGCAATATATCATACATCTAAACATCCATACTACATGCATGTCATTACATGATCATCAATCACAAATTCCTAAAAGATAGAAGTTTGAACAGCTCACAAGTTGTTATGCATTTATAATCTGAGATAAGCATTTCAGAGCACTAACAAGCCTACCTCAACTGATATTATTCTTGGAGGTGGATCTAATGGCCAATCATTGTCCTTATTAGTTTCAACCTCACCAAGTGACAGAAGATTATATACCGAGTCCCCAGTAACCTGATAACCAGGAAACTTAGCTCCAAACAGCACTCAGAATACACCAAAGAATTTCAAACCCAAAAACCAAAACCGACATTACCTTTCCAAAAATAGTATTCTTCTTATCAAGCCAATCACACTTTTCCAACGAGATAAAAAACTGACTCCCATTTGAATGCGGCCTACCTGCATTTGCGCATGCAACTAGCCCTCTATGGTTAAACCTCAGACGCGAATGATACTCATCGGCGAACACACTTCCATATATACTTTCACCACCTACGAATATTGACAAGCATCAATATTCTAATTAACAATATCACCCAAAAAAATTAAAAAATCACTTAAAAGACAAAAGTAATTCCTTCCAAAATTACTAATAACTACAAAATTGAACAAGGAAAAAAAACCCACTTCAATTGTTAAACAAAGCAACAAACTTTAAACAAATTTTTAATTCCTTATCCACAAATTAACCCCCCAAAAAAAAACTCACTAACATTTAAATAAATCCCAATTTGACCAAATTCAAACAGAAGGTGCTATGGCAATACAAAATTCAATCACTAGTAATTAATAATTACATTAACAAACACTACAAATCACCAATCTATAGTCTATATAAACTACAAGAAACCCTAAAACCCTAGGGCAAATCCAATATTAATACAAAAATAAAAAATGCAGCCCGTCAAATGAAACACAGAGAAATTACAGAGTTACCTACCTGTGCCAGTGCCAGTAGGGTCGCCGCCTTGAACAAGAAAGCCCTTAATAATACGGTGAAAGATGGTTTTATCATAGTAACCTTCGAGGCAGAGTTGGACGAAGTTTCTAACAGCTTTCGGTGCTTCTTTAGGCCAGAGCTCGATGTCTAAAGGTCCGTACGTTGTGTTTAGTATTACTTTGCCTTTCGTTGGTGGCTCTGACACGTAAATCGATGACATTATTCAGCAGGGCCAGTGAGCAGGATGAGGGGCAGTGAGTGGGAGGTTGCGGAGTTTTTAATGAGCAAAAGGTGTTTGTGTTTTTGTTTCTGTGAAGTGGTTGCCTTCGAGCTTTTTACGCTTATATATATATATATATATATATATATATATATATATATATATATATATGGGGGAAATTTATTTTTTTATTTTATTGTGGATTATTACAGTATTTTTTATGTTTTTTGATTTTTTTGTTTTTTTAGTGTTTTTTTAAATTGTCTTTGTTAATTTTATTTTTTTAATATTCATCTAGTTAAAAATTTAGTTTTGTAATTTTTTTTAAAACATCATGAATTGCTATAGTGTTTCTCCACATGGTTTTTTTTTTTATGATTTTTTTCAAAATTATCTGTCAATTTTATTTTTTAATATTGAGTTGATTGAGAATTACAGGTGTGATTTTTTTCACAAAAAACTGTGAATTGCTACAGTGTTTCTCCACATGGTTTTTTTTTTCTTTTTTTTTTAAATTGTATTTGTTGATTTTATTTTTTTAATATTGAATTGGTTGAGAATTTAGCTTTGTAATTTTTTTCTTTAAAATATTGTTAATTGCTACAGTGTTTCCCTACATGGTTTTTTTTTCCTTTTTTTGTGTTTTTTTTTGTATGATTTTTAACAAAATTATCTTTATTGATTTTATTTTGTAAATATTGAGCTGGTTAGAATTTAGCTTTGTAATTTTTTTTCTTTAAAATATTATGGATTGCTATAGTGTCAATTTTAAAATTTTATTTTAAGATTTTTTTCTTCCCCACATGGTTTTTTTTTTTGTTAATATTTTTTTCAAAATTATCTTTGTCAATTTTATTTTTTTTAATATTGAGTTGGTTGAGAATTACAATTACAATAAAGCTAAATCAAGTGGGGAAAGCATTGTAGCTTTCCTCACAAAACATTGTGGATTGCTACAGTGTCTTCCCCCATAGTTTTTTTTTCTTATGATTTTTTCAAAATTATCTTTGTCGAAATTTTTTTTAATATTAATCTGGTTGAGAATTACAATTACAGGTAAAGTTAAATCATGTAGGGAAGCACTGTAGCTTTCCTCACAAAACACTGTGGATTGCTACAGTGTTTCCCTACATGGTTTATTTTTTGTTATGATTTTTTTCAAAATTATCTTTGTCAATTTTACTGGGGAAAACACTGTAGTTTTCCTCACAAAACACTGTGGATTGCTACAGTGTTTTCCTTTATAGGTTTTTTTTTTCAAAATTGTCTTTGTTGATTTTTTTTTAATATTGAGCTGGTAGAGAATTTAGTTTTGTAATTTTTTTTTATTAACCGATAAGGTAAATCATGTAGCAAAACGCTAAATCATACGGGGAAAGCATTGTATCTTTCCTCACAAAACACTGTGGATTGCTACAAATCATTCTATTCAGTCTCTAAATTTTTTTATCATCAACACAACTTTTTTTCTGTTATGGAATATTGGCTTCATCACACATTTAGTTTATATTACTTATCTAGCACTGGTTCGCAATTATAATACTATCAAGCACATTTGTTTCATAGCTCGCAGCAGCGCGTGGAAATGTCATCTCGTATATATTAACACATATCCATATTAATAGAAAATAAACAAATTATTTATAGTAAAAAAAAGAAAAAAAATACAAATAAAAAATTCCCATTCAAATTCATCCCATCTAAATAAATATTTTGTTTGAAAATTACAACACATACTTTGCATTAATACACATTAATTTTAAAAAACCACGTTACAATGTGGATATATTTTTAAGCTAATTTTTAATATAATAAAAGAATATACTAATATTATTAATATATTTTATTATGTCATTTTTTTAATTGATAAATGTGAAGATATATTTATATTTAATAAAATAAATTTAAAAAATAGTTAAGTGACCAATTATAAAAGAGTTATAAATATTAATTGAATACTAAATTATTAAACTAATATTTCTTCTAAATGCAAAAGAAATATGAGTAAGCATTTAACATCCACTTTTTTAAATTTATGTTTTTTTATTATTATTTTAGAGGTTATCTTTTCTTACCAAAAACTAATAATTTAAAAAAAAAATACATTATACAAATACAGTTTATTTTTAACAAAACAGTTTAAAAAGAGAGAGTATTATTTAAATTGAAATAAAAAAAAATAATGTAAACTAAAAAACATACAAAAGAGAGTGTATTAATTAAAATTTTATATAAAAAAACAAAGAGAAAGGTTAGGTTGTGTTGGGTCGGCCAACTACCTAGGCCCAGACATACTTAGGCCTATGAACCCAAGCTTGTAAACCCAGGCCCACGTGCTTGGGCATTCCTTTTTATTTTTTTTTTAAAAAACATCATGTTGTTTATTGCCTAGTTCTAGCCATCTTAGATGGCTGGAAAATTGTTAGAAAATCGAGTGTTTTACTTTTAGACCAAAAAAACTATTTAAACCAAATTTTTACATGAAAACAACACACTATAAACCTCAACAAGCTTATTTATAACCTTAAAATAGCAAAAAAAAAAAAAAAACAATTGCAAAGATAATTTGAAACCAAAAAACTTCTCAAGCTTCGATCTACATTTTCTAGTAAAATAAAGACTAAAAACCAGTCTTGTCAAACTCCTCTCATCAAATGGAACCATTTGACACCAAGTTTTGTCATTTTGGTTGTTAAAATCATGACAACTAATAATTTTCTCTCTCTTCCACCGTTTTTTTATGACTTTCTCTTATGCGAACCTATGAATATAAAAATCCAAAAACCCACGGTCAATTTAACCCTATCCAAGAAAGCTAAATTCAAACTTGTAATTGAGATTGAGACGATAATAACTTGTACCAAGACACCAAGACTATAGACAACCAACCCTCACCCAACGCCTATAATCGAGATGAGAATGAGAAGTATAGAAGACGCCATGAAACTTGGTTAGTTATTCAATAAGTCAGAGTAGTTCTATGAGGAACCAAGAATAAGAGCAAACTCTCACACACAAGTTTTATTTCTGAGTAATCAATCCATCTCTTATTAATATTTAAAAAAAACTAAATACAAGCTAAATAACCATATTTATATTAAGTAAAAATTCTTAAACAATATTAGAAAACACAACAAAAGAGTTCTGTATAAAAAAAAATAATCTTAAATCAACTAGGAAACTAATACAAATATTGTACAATAGTTTCTAGACCTTATCACAAGGATTTCATGTGTCCAATTAACCTGGAATTTTAACTAGATATAAAACAAGACCTCTAGAAATTTGTAGTAAAATAGTCTGATCCAAATATTAGATCGAATATTATATATACATGTTAGCATAAAATTGTGCATTATAAAAAATAAGCGAAAACCCTCTATAATATCCTTGAATGATAAAAAAAACCTTGTCAATGAAGAAATCCACAAAACAAAAGGAAACACAAGTTGTTAACATAGAAACTCTTGCCAAAATAATCTTGATTTATACTATCAATGCTTTCATTGTTGAAAATGAATCATTGTTAAATAAAAAGTCCACAAGTCATAAAAAATAAATAGCAAATCATGTACAACAACTTCTATCCTGACTTCAAACGTATTTTTCTTCTCTTATATGGATGAATTATTAGGCCTACCATATATGGATGAAAAGTTTGAGATGTCTAGTTTTTCACCTAACTGAAATGACAATAAAACTCCTCTTGTAGCTTTAAATATGGCCAAAAAGCACATAAAGGTCTTGTCTAGTAGATTTACAACTTGTTAGCCCAAATATTCAGAATTAACCTAATCAATTTCTCTTGAATCCTCTTAGTTTCAAATCTTGTTATAAACCTAATTGATACATCTAATGGATCTTTTGGTGATGCTCGCTGACTCATATTCTCTTTGCCACCTTTTTTGATGAGTTTCTCTCTCATTTCTCTAATTATGGACTAAAATGAACAGAATAACTTTTAGACCATAATAAAAATGATAAATTTTTTTTAGAATTAGCCATGTATTTTCTTAGTGTTTTACATTTTAGTCCTTCTTTCTTTTAATTTGGTCTTTCTACCATAATTTTAAACTTAATCTCATCTAATTAGGCCATAAAAAGGATCAATCGAAAGACAAAATTGTTTGAGGACAAAAATAAAAATAGATGAAAATTGTAAACCTTGTGATAAAATATACACAAATTGTAAGAAACCTAATATGTTAAATGAATAGAAGAAAATTTATTGTGCGGAGAAGATGATAGCTGATGCGAAACTCGTGATCAAGTGGTCACGCAACCCACACGCAAAGACATCAATTCTCGGAAAGCCAAGTAAATCAGGTTTAATAGGAGTGTGACATAAAGATAACTTGTACCTAGGCATCAGCACTATTGGAAACGGAAAACCCTCACCCAACGAATATTGATTCACGAACGAGAAGTATAAGGATGACGCCACGAAGTCAGTTGTTCTTCGATAAGTTGTTTTCAATTCTTTAGAGAACCAAGAAAGGGAGATTATCTCACCAACACACACACAAAGTGCGGCAAACAAGAAGTTTTATTAATCTGAATATTGCGTAACCTTACATGTTTGGTTATGCTTTTATTTATATTGACTTTAGACTTAAAGAAACCCTAATGAACCCCTCTTAGGTGGACTTATATGAAGCCCACTTACAATTGACCCAAATAAGTAATAATAACTCAAAGACTAAGAAGAAAATAATAAAAATCCAAAAATTATCATCCTAAATATGCTAGAATCAGATTTATCACCCTTAAGAAGTCCCAAATAAACTAGGAGAAATCTGATTTGGAAATTTTGTGTTGATGCCCCCTTTGATGTCCTTGATTAGCTTGGATTTTCTTGTTTAACTTGGACAAATAAGAAAACAAATTTACTCCTTTGTTGCTGATTTAATTACTTTTCTTCCTAAGTTAGGAAAAAGCATTAAATAATCCTCCCCTCTTTAGGAATAAGATCTGTCCAACTTCTTTACTTAATTAGGAGAATAAATTGCTGACTTTCTATCCTTGTAGCATTAGGGAAAAAAACAAGCCTAACAAGGCTGGTATTGGGTCGGACACATCAGCCCCCTGTTCCACACGAATTGAGCTCTTCTTGGGCCTGAATTAGATGAATTAAAGGTTGTCCTTCATGCTTCTTAAATGTCTCAAGCCCCTCTAGATCCATTTTGCTCCATATGTTCTTAACAAGCTCATTCAATGCTTCTTTAAGCTTTTTTGCCCTATCTCTTGCAATTGGCCCAATTGACGCCTCCAATGGGTCGTTGACATAATTACACTTGGTGTTGGGCTAATCCTCATCAATAGCTTTGGGAATTTGAAATAAAATGTTTATTTGAGAAAATAAAACTAAAATATATTCAATGAAAATTTGCAATAACTCAGCTTAAATTTAGAATAAACTGATGGTGGATTTATAGGCAATTTAACTTAGAAATAAATGACTAAATAAAAAAAATCTAATTAAAAGAAAAGAATGAGAAAAGAGATGGTGTAGTATTAAATTACTAGAGAGGAAGAGTTTAGTGGGCCAATGTAAAAATAAAGAAAATATCGGGGCCAATGTATGAATAAAGAAAATATTAAGGCCAAAGTAGAAATAAAGAAAATATTTGGGGTCAATGTGAAAATAAAGGGAAAACATGGGGTTAATGTGTAAATAACAAAAAGATATAGGGCTAATGTGCAAATAAAAAACTATGAGGGCCTAATATGCAAATAAAAGATTTATAGGGGTATAAATAGGAGAGACAGAGGAGGAATCCTTGAAAATTTCTTGAAAATTTCTTGGTAAACACTAAGAGAAACATGAATTTAAAGGATTTGGGAGATCAAAAACACCAAAAAAAAATCAAGGGATTGAAAAGAGTATAGGTTGTAAGTGAGGGGTTTTAAAAGAAGTGATGGGAGAAAAGAGAAAGTAATGAAAACTTAGTTTATCGTTACATTTGTCTCTTGATTCATCATACATCAAGAGTATGAACTTCATCCAAGTTGTTGAGATTGAATAAAGATGTGCTATAAGATCTGTTGAAATTGTTAATATATGTGAAATTTAGATTATGAACTTTAGTTGTATGTTTTGATGTTATTATGGTTGAATGATGTTGTATACTATGTGTAGTCATTGACTAATGGTTTGATTGAAAGAGTTTTTGTCTATGAAGGGTAGATTTGATTAGTTTGATTTATGTAAGATTCATGTTTAATGGTATTATAAAGGATACTGAAATGAAATGGGTGCCTTAAATGATGAATAGATACATTAAAACACTTTGTTGTTAAGCTAGAAACATGACAGTTTCATCATTAAACTTTCAGTAGAAAATTAGCTTGAAAATGATAGAATTTGAAATATATTTCTTCATAAAAGTTGTAGGTGTGAATGATACATTTCAAATGCAATTTGTTTTACTTAAATTAGAGTTATAAAACTCCAGATATGTAGTTAAAACTTAAAAATAAAAAATCCTACTGGATCCTAGACAATTTCCATGTGCTACAATTGTTTCAATGTATAAATGACACGTATCACCTTTTATAAAAATTATAATTTTATATCTTATCTTTAAGAAAAAAAAACCATGCTTACAATTGTTTTTTAAAACTTCAATTGTGATTAACACACAGAGTTGTAATATATTATTTTGCATTAATTAATGAAAAGGTTAAGTGGCTTATTGGGTTAATGCGTAACATTAATTAATGAAGATTTGTTTATTTTTATATTTTAAATATGTTTTTAAAAAAGTATTTTATTTTTATTTTTTTATGTTTTTAAATTATTTTAATATGTTGATTCAAAAAATATTTTTTATAAAATAAAAATATATTATTATTGTTTATAGATTTGTCACATGTTTAAAACAAAATCTCAGCCGTCCATGTAGAACTAAAAGATCCTGGTCGTGTATTCTAGGTATATAACAGAAATGTTCATAGCCGACCAATTCATTTTCCTCTCTCCTTTTCTCTCTCTAAACCTAACAGTCTGTTAAGGGAAAAATACATATGGTGTCAATCTATATTTGGTCCAGAGGTGGAGGGGAATGAATAGAGTGGGGAAGGTTGAGACTAGTACGGTATGGTTCAATGTTTAACCATGGTGGCTGTGAGGTATAGTTAGCAGAGAGTGATAAGAAGTTGGTATTCCTAACTTCAAGGAATGTCATTCATTTTTCATTTCATTTCGTGTGTCCTTCCATGTAGTCTGTTACACCATTTATAATTGAATAACAATTCTAGACTATTATTCCCAACACCTACAGACGTGTGGAATGTTCTTATAAAAACGATGCGTCTTAAGGAAATAAGCAAAACGGTGCGTAAGGTAAGTAACCAATTTGAATTTGAACAACAATCTTCTTCTTCTCCCTCCTTTGCTGATAATAGTTGCCCCCCTCGAACCCAACCTTGTCCTCAAGGTTGAATGTTGGAAATTGTAGCTTCAACTCATCAGTGAATTCCCAAGTTGCATCTGCTGGTGGTCACCCATCCCAATGAATGAGCACTTGCGTGGCAGCCTGGTTATTTCGCCGAGTCATTCGTCTTTCTAGTATGGCTCTAGGTTGCAGGGAAGGTCCTTGATGCAGAATAGGAAGGGATCTCTGCACGACTTGATTTCCAACATGCTTCTTGAGTTGGGAGACGTGAAACACGGGATGAATCATGGAAGAGGGTCGCAAATCGAGCTTATTGATTAGTATTTAAAAGTGCATTTTATCAAGGTTTTATATCATCATTTTGCATTTGAAGTATCAATAACTCCTTAACTAGAGCATGTTTTATAATATCATGTCTAATACTATAAAATACCTTTAATTTATGGTAAATGTTCATCTTAAATGCAGGCTTATCACATAAATAAAATGATTGATTGATAAGTTTAACTACTGAAATTGAGAAGACAAAGAGAGGGCTAAGCTTAGAAAAGAGATGCTGGTTCAGTCCAAATTGGAACACTGTTCAGTCATTGGGTCATATCTGGAGCTGTAGATCTTGGATTTCAGTTTGGTTTATGTGGCTAGAAAGCTAAGAAATAGGCCTAAAACATTCATGGGAGTCCAAGACTCAATTATATCTTTTGGAAGTCCAAATCTTAACATCAAAAGAGAAGTCTGAATCTATCCTGCAGCCCAAACACTGTTCAGTGTTCAGCCCATATCTCGAGTTCTAGAAGTCCAAATGCATCGATTCTTTTTTTTTTGGGGAAAGCTGAGACAATTTCCTAGAACTTTCATGAAGACAATTTGTTCAAATTCTAACATTAGCAATGACGTTTTGTTCAGACAAGAAGATAAGGATTGTCACCAAGTCAAGATGTGGCCACCCACTCAACAATTATTCATCAAATCAATAGATCCAAATTTTGGCCTATAAAAGGAGGCATTTGCCATGCATTTAGGCATCTTGGTTTTCAGATTAAGATCATGTTCTTGCTCTCTCTCTTTATATTTTTGTAATGCTTAAGTTTTGTTTATATTAATTTCTTGTTTATACTTTTCATTTCCTTTCCTTTACTTAGTTAACTTATATCTTATTTATGTTCTTATCTTGTTTATTTATATTTCTCTCTTTCATTATATGTAGCTAAGTTTATTATATCAAGGTGAAAAGGTTACACTAATAGTGTAAGAATAAGTATAGTACAAACTCAACATGGACTTTAATGTTTGATACTAACATGTTTTGTATTTGTTATCTTAGTCACTCTTAATACTTTGCCTGTTAAATGGTTAATCTAGATTTATGTTGTATAACTCTTGGTACAACAAATACTTGATCCTTTCATAACCAACTGTATGGTATAACCGACACCTGTGTTATGAAAGGAACTTGATTTGTTGTTAACATAAATTAACATCATGAATACCTGACAACATTTACAAGTATTATCATTATTCGAATAAGATAACTAATGTAATCATGTTAACAATTTATAATCCGATTGGAACCTCCTTTGTGTGTGGTTTCCAATTGAGTAATAAAAAGAGTTTATATTATACTTGTTTGAAATACCATTAGTGGATCCTCTAACCTTGACAATTATTTTATCCTTGTTTAATCCTTATATCAATATCACATCTCAAAGCTCTCTTCAACTCCTTTTCTGTTATTATCTATTTCTTTATTTGTAGTTTATACAGTTAACCTCCTTGTGGTTCGACCGCGGTCTTGCCGGGTTATTTATTACTTCGACACTCCTACACTTGGAAGAAGACATCGATCTTTTGGTCATGTCACTTATAGGCTACAGTAGCAACCTTCGCGACCACCTGGTAAGGACCATAATATTTTGCAGCTAACTTTTGTGATGATCTACTTAAAATAGATTGTTGTCTGTATGGCTGTAGCTTTAGATAGACATAGTCCTTGACCTCAAACTTCTATCTCTCCGTTTCTTGTTTGCACTTGTAATCATTCTGTTCTAAGCGATTTGGAGGTGCCTCTTAACTCTGTTAATCCCCTCCTCTTTAGTGTTTAGATATTCACCTATTGATGCCACTGCTGAATCCTTAGGAAAGTAGGGAACGTGTATAGGGGGGACTCGTACACTACGTTGTAAGGCGTCATCTTAGTGGCTGAATGGTAGTTGGTATTGTACCACCATTCAGCTAGAGGTAGCCGTCATGCATCTCAAGTAGTGTTTTATGCATTTGTTAACAATCTCGGTTTGACCGTTCGTTTGTTGGTGATAAGATGAAGAATAGTGTAGGTTAACTCCTTGAATGCTGAACATCTCTTCCAAAATCTACTGAGGAACATTGGGTCCCTGTCGCTGGTGATAGAAGCCGGTAATCCATGAAGTTTGTATATGTTTTCCATAAATACCTTAGCCACCTTGGGAGCAGAATACGGGTGGCTTAGTGCCATGCAGTGAGCATACTTACTAAATCGGTCCACCACTACCATGATGACATCCTTTCCCTCCGATTTAGGTAGACCCTCTATGAAGTCCATACTGATGTCGATGAATGGTGCAAATGGAATTGATAGTGGTTGTAGAAGTCCTAGGCTAGCCACATTTTCATGCTTGTTTCTTTGGCAGACATTGCATTCCCTAACGTATTGCCTAATATGCTTATGTTGTCCCTTCCAATAGAATAAGCTTTCTACAGTCTTAGTAGTAACCGTCATCCCTGAGTGCCCACCTACGACTGACTTATGGAACATGGAGATAAGCTTACTTCGCAGTTCATCTCTGTTACCTACCACCACCTTTCCCTTTCTATTAAGATGGTCATTCACCCAAGTATAGTATGGATGAGAGGGGGACGATTGTTGCAGATCCTTAATGATATTTTGTATAATGGGGTCATTGGCATAAGACTATCTGATCTCCTCCATTAAACTAGTAGAAATGGTGGAAGTTGTCAAAGCATAGAGTTCCTTGCTTGGAATCCTAGAGAGGGCATCGACATGGACATTCTCCTTTCCTTGCTTGTATTCAATATCATTATCATAACCCCAAAAGTTTTACTAACCATAAATGTTGAGCTAGAGTTGTCAACTTCTGGTGTAGGAGGTATTTGAGGCTGATGTGATTTGTCCGAATGTGGAAATGCCTTCCCCACAAATAATGTTTCCATTTAGTGACTGCATGTAGAATCGCAAACATCTCTATCTCGTAGACAGACATGTTTTGTTGTTTTGGTCCCAAGGATTTGCTTATGAAAGCAATGGGATGCCCCTCTTACATTAGGACTACCCCTACCCCTGCCTTGGACGCGTTTGTTTCCACTACAAATAGTTTGATACGATCCAGGAAAGGTCAAATTCGGATTTGGATGTAAAATATACAACTATCCAATTTTACGGCAACAGTCATAATTCTCAATCTGACTGTTGGATCGGGCTGACATTTTATGTGGAGTCTCCTGACATGGTTTCCTACCTTGGGTTAAAATTTCAGGTCAATTGGAGTTCGGGAAGGCATCACGATACTGGTCAATAGAGGTTGTATGAATTTTGTTATCTACTTCATTTTGACTTGTGAACTTCCTATTTGGCTATGATTCTTTTCCAAAAAGGATGTGGCAGCTTATTTTGGGAATCTTCTAATTCTTCAAAATATGAACTCGTTAAAATATATATTGACAAAAAATATTGTGTGGTACAGGATGAACACTTTCATTGGTGGAACTCGCGTGATTGGAGAAACAGGTAAGCGAAATCTCGCTTAGAATGAACTAAATTAAATTCTAAAATTCTTATAATTATTGAGAATTTGCAAGGTTATGAATTATGTGTGAATGTAATGTGAGTAGGAAGAAAATCATGGGTGCTTTCATAGTGAACGAAAGCCAATGTTGGGCTTATTTTTGATTTACAAAAACCGTTGAATTTGGGTTGCTTTCGCAGTGAGTGAAAGCCAATGTTGGACTTGTTTTCGAATGACAAAAACCATTGAGTTTGAGTTGCTTTCACAATGAGTGAATGCTAATGTTGGACTTGTTTTTCGTAATGATGGAAACCATTGAATTTGGGTTGCTTTCGTAGTGAGCAAAAGCTAAAGACAAAATTGGAACTTGCCTTTGCATAGGGTAAAGGTCAATGTTAGAATTGAATGTTGGCATTTGTTTTCATAGTGTTGGAGAATGATAAGTTTCGAGTTACCTCTGATACATGAATTCTGAAAATTTTATTTTGTATGACTAGAAACTTGTATCCTAATGTATTTAGATGTTGTTACATAGTTGTTATAAGGGATATGACTATTATATGTGAGGGAATTTCCTTAACATAATATGAGGGGATGTGAATTTTCATTTTCGATACTCTTAGAAGATAAGACTAATTTTCCAAATCTTGCTTAATTAAATCTTATTCCAAGAGCTTCATAGACCAGCAAACCAAATAACTAGAAGACAGAAGGACTTCAGGGCTTCAGAAATCTTTTGTTGTGCATGTAATAGATTCTGTAATCTGAAGCATTAACTCTTTTTTTGCAACATTATTATTTCACTTAAATATCCTATGTATTAAGTCCTTTGATGTATGTTTTCAAGTAGAATGATAACTCAATACAAAAAAAAAGATCTCTAAGTATGTTTCCTTTATTAAGTTGAACTATTTTATCCACAATTATATCTACACCTATATGTGTATGTCTTAGGTAAATCAAGCATAACTACTAATAATTCTTCTTTTGATCTATTGTATGTTTGATGTTATACTTTTGAGAATGTGTGTGACCTAAATGCTGAAAAGTGACCGAACTATGAAATGTCGAAAACATTTTGAGTAATGAAATTGGATTTATAACCGGTGTGGTTATAAACGCCTTGAAAGACAGGTAGCAGTCAATAACTTGGTATGCTTAACTATAGGGGAAACTCTACTGGAATTTCAGCAGAAATTTCGTTAACCACCAAATGATTCTAGAATACAAAAATAAAAAATTCATACTTTTGCTATACTGATTATCCTGCATATTATGTTTCGTCATGATGGGATGTTACATAATGCATCTCTGTAAAATATCTCTTTCATTTATGCATCCTACTGTAATATACAAGTTTCATGACGACTTAACTAGTCATAATTATTATTTTCACCTCGATAATTTATGGCATGTAACACATCTCTCATATTGATGTTGATTGGAATGTGTTATTTGTTGCTGAATTGTTTCATTACCTGATTTGGACAATATAGCTCAACCATCTAAAAAAATATTAGCGGAACCATTGATGTCCATATATTCATCCCGCTAGTGTAACAATTGGAGCAAATGATAGTTGATCATCCTCATACAGAGTCCACATGACCTCTAATACAAGTTTTGTAAATATTAAACGACAATAATAGGTTTAAGTTAAGTTAATGTATGAAAACAATTGTTCAAAAAACACTTGGATTTATTACTCCCTATCTAGCTCACTCGATTAAATGACAGCACATATGTTGGATTATTATCAAATACTCTACTCGCACTCATTAGTTTAATTGTATTTTAAAAGTAATAATTAGACAAATAATTGTATATAATTATTTTGAAAATTCCATTACCTGTATCCTAATAGGAGTTGAAGTGTAACCCTCATGGTATGAACAATCATAATTAGCTTCCTCAGAATTTGGGGCTGACCACATATAGATGCTTCCAAGACCATAACTGTTATTAAAAAATTGAGTTATCTTTTTCACGTTGCCTATAAACAGGTAAATGGTTATTTTAAATTATTTAATTCATACCTGTAGCAAACATCCCCCAACCTGTTTGGCCTCCTTCATGTATGCAACACTTGCATGTCTATATAGGCATGCCAAGACAGCATATCCTCAACTATATGTGGGAATCGCATCAAAATCATTAAGAAGCACCATATAAATCAAAGGCACATATCTCCTTGCGAGGTATATGAATATATACGCTTTGACATATCTACATAGCACATTCAAATGATCAAACTAATTCATATATACTAAACAAATGCTTAACACATTCAAATTATAATTTAATACATACTCATGCAAGACCTCGTTGTTAACATTATTTAACAGTGTGGTAAATGTCTTCTCAATCCATTTAAAACGTATGATACCCCCCCTTCAATTTAGTAGGAGGGGGTGTCAATCCAAATGCTCACTCATATACCAGAATTCGATTATGCACCCCCATCAAATATGATTGTCTGTCTATCAATAAGAGCTACATACAGAACCACAACATCATGTAGTATTGGTGTCATCTCTTTGTGCCCAAGGTGGAATGTGTGAGTCTCACATCTTCATCGCTCAATTAGTGCATAAATCAAGCTATGGTTAAGTTTGATGTGCTATAAAAAACAAACCCAAAACACATAAGGATGAATTTGATCACGTAGTTTTATCCGTTTATATGTTCGATAATAAATCATAACCTCATCCTACAAAATAATTTAAAACAGAATGATACGAACCCCGTGATCATGTGGTTATGCAACCCACAATCAAGATTGAGATCTGATCCCGAAAAGCCGAAATAGGTCTAATAGGAGTGTGACACAATGGAAACCTGCCCCAAGGCACCAACATTATTGGAATGAGTAGAATGACGCCACCAAGCCAGTTAATCTTCGATAAGTCAAATTCAGTTCGTTCAAGAACTGAAGAATGCAAGAATCACTCTCACACGTAAAAACTAAAAAATTCAGAAGTAATATTCATCAAAGGCTGCCAAAATTAGGTTACATGTGTTTAAATAGTTCTTAAAAGTAACCCTAATGAATCTATCCTTGTGGGATGAACTAACCCACATACAAAACTGACCAAAAAGTCCTAAACTGAAAAGCCCATAACCTGATCCAAACAAGTTTTGGATCCTAGCTGAAAACAAAGTATTAATTAAGCTCAAATATGAAAGAAAATAATAAAAATAATTAATATATCATTAAATAGCACCAGCCCTTCTTTCATTATGTAGCTAGAATGAATAAGGAATCCTTACAAGAAAAGGATTCTAAAACATTAATGAATCCTTACCATACTTGGAGATTATATTGCAACTTATTAAAGATCCTTATAGAACTAGAAAATTCCCAAATCAAGCTCCCACATCCTTGTAGGAAAAGGATCCTTGCCAAATAGGAAGTCCACAAGTTAAAAGGAAGTAAATAACAGAATTTGTATAGCCTGTTCTGACCTATATTGCAAGTCCTTTCCGAACACGCATTCACTTGAAAATTTACCCTAACATAGACAAATACCTCTGAAATCTTCTGATAAAGTTTCAGCTCGATCCAATAGTTGGATTTGAAGTTATGCTCAATAACGTAAAATTGGATGGTATAAAATTTTAAGCCAAAATCCGAATTTGACCTTGCTTTGGCCGTATCAGAAGGCTGAACCGTATTATTCCCTCTCCCTTCAAGAAGATTTTGCCCTCGAATCTTGAATAGGATTAGTAGCGACTTCATTAGCCTCTTGTTTAAGCCTTCAGAATTCCCTTATTGCTAACACCTTTCTCTAACAACACTGTATGGAAGTAGTGACTGACAAGAATTTCAAATAAGCACGTCGTACTAACCACTTGCGTACATACTTTTGAATGATAACAACAACGGCTCTCCTTCGTCTTTCATTTTTTTGGCGTTGTACCTCCTTTTCCCATATAGCTTGAAGATAATAGAATAATCTTCTACATTTATCAACTTTTTGTTCGAAAACCCCCAAACCATGGCTTAGTTTTTTGCATCCTTGAGCTAGAATCCTCCTTCGTTCCCTCTCCCTTGCTGAATACATGAAACAAATAGGAAAAATAGAAGAAGACAAAGACACAACAATAATAGAGTTTACGATAGGAAGAACACTGATTTAGACTCGAAATTACGAATCTGACTTTTGTTTGGACCAGAACTGATCGAAAACAAACAAATATGAAATTGATGAAAATGACTCAAATAATAGCCAAATATCCCAAATATGATGATAATATACTGGAAGGAACAAAATTAATAGAAACAAAACAAGTTTTGAAAGATAACGCAAAACAGACCTGTTACGGCAAAACAAAACTCGATTCTGGAACCTAAAGAAAATGCAATCCAAATGACCTAGAATTTAATATATATTATTTGAATACCAAGAAAACAATAAAATCTCAGTTTATAGGTTGTTCTATTATGTTTAGGTACTCAACCCCCGTGTATGATCAGTTTGCGGTAAAATTGAACCTCCAATTAAAAACCTCTAGAAGACGATATCAAAATAAGCCCAAATTTAATATATGGTGTGATCGCATCCCCAATACATAGAATATGAAGTTTCAATTGATTCTAAGGTGGTTTGCTTATGGTTCACTTAGAGTAGTGTTTCTGCGGCAAAATTGAATCTCGAATTAAACCTCAAGCAAACTATATCAAAATAAGCCCAAATTTTACATATGTTGCGATCTCACCACCAATAGACAAAATTTGAAGTTGCACTTGATTTTGATGTGATTTGCTTATAGTTCACTAAAAGTTGTGTTTTTACAGCACAAATTGAACCTCAAGCTAAAACCTCAAGCAAACGATTTCAGCATAAACCCAAATTTGACATATGATGCGATCTCACTCCCAATAGACTGAATATGAAGTTTCAATTGATTCTGAGGTGGTTTGCTTATGGTTCACCAAGAGTTGTGTTTTTACGGCAAAAATTGAATCATTCTTCACATTTCAACAAATCTCTCTCTCTCTCTCTCTCTCTTTTAACATACATATGCTACTGATATGATTAGAGACAATAAAAAATGAAATATAACCTTTTTTTTTTGTTTTTTGCTTAGATAATGCAGACACAAAGAACAAGAAGATGGATACAAACACTGAAAAACATAACGGAACACTAAAAAAAAATAACAGAAGGATATGACCTTGTTTTGGAGCCTATCTTTGATACCAACTGATGCGAACCTCGTGATCACGCAACCCACAATCAAGATTGAGATCTGATCTCGAATAGCCGAAATAGGTCTCATAGGAGTGTGACACAATGAAAACCTGCCTCAAGACACCAACACTATTGTAATGAGTAGAATGATGCCACGAAACCAATTAATCTTCGATAAGTTAGATTCAGTTCATTCAAGAACTGAAAAATGCAAGAATCACTCTCACACGTAAAAACTAAAAAATTCAAAAGTAATATTCATCGAAGGCTGTCGAAATTTAGGTTACATGTGTTTAAATAGTTCTTAAAAGTAACCCTAATGGATCTATCCTTGTGGGCTGAACTGACTGACACAACCAAAGAGTTGATGTCTTCTCCCAAGTGTAGGAGTGTCGAAGTAATAAATAACCCGACAAGACTGGGGTCGAACCACAGGGAGGTTAACTGTATAAACTACAAATAAAGAAATAGATAATAACAGAAAAGGAGTTCAAGAGAGCTTTAAGATGTGATATTGATATAAGGATTAAACAAGGATAAAATAATTGTCAAGGTTAGAGGATCCACTAATGGTATTTGAAACAAGTATAGTATAAACTCTTTTTATTACTCAACTGGAAACCACACACAAAGGAGG
Source organism: Populus trichocarpa (assembly GCF_000002775.5). Lineage (NCBI taxonomy): Eukaryota > Viridiplantae > Streptophyta > Magnoliopsida > Malpighiales > Salicaceae > Populus > Populus trichocarpa. The sequence goes on along the minus strand of NC_037302.2, from coordinate 7,034,392 downwards.
TTCCAATCGGATTATAAATTGTTAACATGATTATATTAGTTATCGTATTCGAATAATGCTAATACTTGTAAATGTTGTCAGGTATTCATGATTATAACTTATGTTAATAACAAATTAAGTTCCTTTCATAGCACATGTTTCAATTATACCATACGGTTGGGCTATGAAAGTGCCAAGTATTTGTTGTACCAAGAATTATACAACATAAATCTAGATTAACCATTTAACAAGCAAAGTATTAAAAATGAACAGGATAACAAATACAAAACATGTTAGTATCAAACATTAAAGTCCATGTTGAGTTCATACTATACTTATTCTTACACCATTAGTGTAACCTTTTCACATTGACATAATAAACTTAGCTAAACATAGTGAAAGAGAGAAACATAAATAAACAAGATAAGAACATAAATAAGATATAAGTTAACTAAGTAAAGGAAAGGAAATGAAAAGCATAAACAAGAGATTAATATAAACAAAACTTAAGCATTACAAAAATATAAAGAGAGAGAGTAAGAACATGATCTTGATCTGAAAACCAAGATGCCTAAATGCATGGCAAATGCCTTCTTTTATAGGCCAAAATTCGGAACTACTGATTTGATGACTAATTGTTGAGTGGGTGGCCACATCTTGACTTGGTGACAATCCTTATCTTCTTGTCTAAACAAAACGTCATTGCTAACATCAGAATTTGAATAGATAGTCTTCATGAAAGTTCTAGGAAATTGTCTCAAGCTTCCAATAAAACAAGAATCGACATATTTGGACTTCTAGAACTCGAGATATAGGCTAAATATTGAACAGTATCCGGGCTGTAGGACAAATTCTGACTTCTCCGTTGTTGCTACAATTTGAACTTGAAAACGGCCTTTTTGAATCTTGGACTCTTCATGAAATTTTTAGGCCTATGTCTTAGCTTTTCATCCATATAGACCAGACCTAAATCCAAGTACTAATCACACCCCCCAACCAGCTTATTACTAGTCCCTAGTAATCAAAACGTTAAAATAGAAAAACAATTTGCAAGTTCCACAAAGCAAGACATTCATCATTCAACTTCTATTAATCTATCCAAATAAAAAAAATCTCATTAAATTTATATATATGCTTCATATTTCTTAAACAAGATATTAATAAACCTTCATTTTGTGCTCAATATATCAACACATAGTTATAGGGCTTTACTTGGAAGAAAACAAAATTTTGTTCTAATGTTTATAGTTAACTTCCTTGGGTTGGGATTATTATCTTTTTTTTTCTTTTTTTAATATATATACATATAACTTAAAACACAATGCATCTTTAACCCATGTAACGAGCTTTAGGCTAATGACTTCTAGACCAGTTAGTCTTAGGGCATTAGGTGTTGAGACACCCCTACGAGTTTAGTAACTCGAGTTGCAGATACTGATACGTAGATAGTGCAATGTTTGATTCCCTTAAGCTTTTCTCCTTAACCCATGTAACAAGTTTTGTGCCAATAGCTCCTAAGTTAGTTGACTTTAGGGTATTAGGTGTTAAAACACCCCTTCGGGCTTAATTGCTTAGATTAGGGAGGCTACAAAACCAAACTTATCTATGTTTTTATTATCATCAATATTATCATTTTTTTTTGCAAATTATATACTATCCATTTCCCTTAGTTGTTACCTTTAACAAAAGAACATAAATAATGTAATAATCCAATGTACAACCCACAATCATATGTTAAAGTGTGTGTGTGTGAAAATGAAGGTTTAAGAATACTTGTTAAATGAGTATATGAGCAGAATCAAGTGATAACAATGCGAGAGTTTGTAAACCTGAATATTTCAAGAGAAGTATGTGATAGACCTTGTTATGAATATTGCAAATAACCATTGGAAAATGTTTACTAAGATGCGTCTCAAGAGTCAATAAAATTCTCCCTTACTCTGCCATCCTAGTAATAATAGTTTTGTCATATGGTTTTATTAAAAACAAAAGCAGTTAGTTGGTTAGTTAATTTTTTTTGTCAACTACTACCCTCCCCCCCAACCAAAACGAGACATTGTCCTCAATGTCATAAGGTAGAAAGATAGAGTATATAAGACATCACCTGAAACAGCGAACACTGACAAATCTGAAATACACTTAAACAAATATAAGAAATAACAAAACAAAATAATATGCTATTAATAAAACCAAAAGACACAAGGTTTCACAAACGAAGGCTCAAATCCAATCTAAGCTTTTTACAGCTTTCCTTAGTTGACCAATTTATGCGACTCATGGAGGGATCAATTACAAGGATGAAAGATTGTAGTTGGTCAATCAATTGTTCAGTAGTAGCAGCAGAGATTATGATTTGTCGTGCTGAAGATGTTAGAAATTGTTGTTCCATAGCTTGATCAAGAAAAGACAACAAATTAACATAAAAACCATTAACATTTAACAAACCTATAGGTTTATGGTGAATGTGCAGTTGGGCCCAAGAGGAAATATGAAAGATCTCTTCCAATGTGCCTAGACCACCTGGTAAGACAATGAAGGTGTCAACATGGTTAAACATTGTATTTATTTGATTAGACATTATGGAGACCTGTAGTTCCCTCCAATTGTTTTTCCAATGATGTCCCCCTTTGCTAAAGCTTTGGGGACGACCCCCAAAACTTGACTGCCTCCTAAAAATACAGTTATTGACACACCCCCCATTAACCCAAGGCTGCCTCCCCCATACACTAAATGAATCTTTCTCTCAACTAGTACCTGACCAAGATGATTTGTTGATTAAAAAAACTCCTTTTCTTTCCCAGGACTGGATCCACCGAAAACACAAATATTTCTTATGTGATGACTTGAGGGACCTGCCATTTCTACACACTTCTATATATGTTAAATGTATGGGTTGAGTAGAAATGAAGGGAAAGAAGAGAAGATTTTATAGATGAGAAATTGAAAATGCAATCATACCACCTCCATGTAGGCCAGCTGGAGTCTTACTCTCTCTCTCTCTCTCTCTCTCTTTTTTGATTTATTTATTTATTTTGAAAAAGCATGTGTATGTACAGGTAGTTGTGTTTGTGGCTCATATCTTCCCTTGATTTTACGTCTAAGAACGGCTTAAACGCCCTCTATGGGTCGGGGATAGGCTTCCCATCCAGTTTTCTTAAAAACTACCAAACAGGGTCTTTTATAATCAAATTCTCAGGACTATACCGAACATGTTCTTTATGAAAATGGGGTCATAAGTTATGAAATGCACAATACACATTGCTAATAGGATATGTCCTAGAAGTCAATAGAAGATTATCTAAAGATTCCTTATGTTTTGAAATAAATCCTGACTTTTAACAATTTTCACAAGCTTTGCAGAACACATGTGTGTCTTTGAACATGGTGGACCAATAGAATCCATATTGTAAGATTTTTGCAGTTGTCTTTTTTTACGAGAAATGACTTCCACATGCCTCAAAATGACAAAGTTTAATGACACTACATACCTCATTGTCCTAAATGCATCTTCGAAATATTTGATCAAGATAATATTTGAATAAGTAAGGGTCATCCCAATAAAAATTCTTCACTTCTTTCCTTTGTCTTCGGTACTCCAGTGAGCTGGCAAATCTCATGTTGCAAGAAAATTGATATGATTAGCAAACCAAGGTATTGGACTAAGAGAAAGTAAGGATTCGTCAGGAAAGTAATCATCGCTTGGTGTGATGTCGAATGTCGAATCTATTGTCATTCTTGACAAAAGATCCATATCAACATTTTTTGTGCCTTTCCTCTCCTCGATTTCTTCTTGAAAATAAATCATTTGCAAATCTGCATATTCATCAAACTCTGTTTTACTCACGGTGGATTCAAATTGATCATAAACTAATTCTTCAATAACATCTACTTCCTGTGAATCATTATCATCTCCAGGTTGCTTGCAAATGTTAAAAATATTCATCTCCAATGTCATGTTTCCAAATGATAGCTTCATCAGTCCATTCCTACAATTAATCAATGCATTAGAAGTTGTAAGAAATGGACGTCCTAAAATAACAGGAAATGAATTACATGCTTCAACAGGTTGTGTATCCAAGATAATAAAATCCACATGATAAATGAATTTATCAACTTGTACTAACACATCTTCAACTATTCCTCTAGGCACTTTTACAGATCTATCAGCAAGTAAAAGAGTTATATAAGTTGGTTTTAACTCACTTAGATTGAGACTTTGAAAAACTAAATACGGAAGTAAATTCACACTAGCTCTAAGATCAAGTAAAACTTTTTCAATTTTATGTTCTCCAATAAAGGATGAAATTGTAGGAAAATCGGGGTCTTTATATTTCAAAGCATTATTGTTTTGAAGAATAGCACTTGCTTGTTCGACTAAAAAGACTTTCTTTTTCACATTCAGTTTTCTCTTCACGGTGCACAAGTCTTTTAAAAATGTAGCATAAAAAGGTACATGTTTAATAGCATCCAACAAAGGTATATTGATTCTTACATGTTTGAAAGTTTCAAAGATTTCAGAGTTGTGATTGTCTTTCCTTTGTTTGGTCATGGCATGAGGAAATGGAAGTGCTAGCGGGAAATCAATCTTTTCTTTGCAATGTTCAGATTCAACCCTTTCCTTACCCTCAGAGATTGACTCATCATCTTTCTCACAAGGTTCAAGAGTGGTTTTTTCAATAACCTTACCACTGTGAAGAGTGATGACTGATTTGACTTGATCCATGTGTTGGCTTCCAGAACTACTTGCATTTGCATTGTACTGCCCTTTTGATTTTGCTGTGATTGAGATGGAAACTTACCTTTCTCTTGAAAACAGAGAGCATATGTGAATTTTGCAAGAGCATCTTTTAGATCTGCCATGGTTTGAGCATTTTAAGCGTTGATTGTCTCCTGCTTTTCAATGAATGCATGCAATGTTTCCTCAAGATTTCTTTTAGGAGGTGGAGCATAAGGAGATGCATATTTGACACGACCAAAAAGTTGATGTCTTCTCCCAAGTGTAGGAGTGTCGAAGTAATAAATAACCCGGCAAGGCCGGGATCGAACCACAGGGAGGTTAACTATATAAATAATAATAATAAGTTGAAGAGAGCTTTGAGATGTGATATTGATATAAGGATTAAACAATGATAAAAAAAATTGTCAAGGTTAGAGGATCCACTAATGGTATTTCAAACAAGTATAGTATAAACTTTTATTACTCAACTGGAAACCACACACAAAGGAGGTTCCAATCGAATTATAAATTGTTAATATGATTACATTTGTTATCTTATTCGAGTAATGTTAATACTTGTAAATGTTGTCAGGCATTCATGATTATAACTTAAGTTAACAACAAATCAAGTTCCTTTCATAGCACAGGTGTCGGTTATACCATACGGTTTGGGCTATGAAAGTGCCAAGTATTTGTTGTACCAAGGGTTATACAACATAAATCTAGATTAACCATTTAACAAGCAAAGTATTAAAAGTGAACAAGATAACAAATATAAAACATGTTAGTATTAAACATTAAAGTTCATGTTGAGTTGACACTATACTTATTCTTACACCATTAGTGTAACCTTTTCACCTTGACATAATAAACGTAGCTAAACATAATGAAGAAGAGAAACATAAATAAACAAGATAAGAACATAAATAAGATATAATTTAACTAAGTAAAGGAAAGGAAATGAAAAGCATAAACAAGAGATTAATATAAACAAAACTTAAGCATTACAAAAATATAAAGAGAGAGAACAAGAACATGATCTTGATCTGAAAACCAAGATGCCTAAATGCATGACAAATGCCTCCTTTTATAGGCCAAAATTCGGAACTATTGATTTGATGACTAATTGTTGAGTGGGTGGCCACATCTTGATTTGGTGACAATCCTTATCTTCTTGTCTGCCAAAAACGTCATTGATAACGTCAGAATTTGAACAGACTTAAATCATAAAAGTTCTAGGAAATTGTCTCGGCTTTCCAATAAAAATAGAATCGGTGCATTTGAACTTCTAGAACTTGAGATATAGGCTCAACACTAAACAGTGTATGGGCTGCAGGATAGATTCTGACTTCTCCATTGTTGTTAAGATTTGGACTTCCAAACAACAAAATTTAGTCTTGCACTCCACATGAATGTTTTAGGCATAGGTCTTAGCTTTCTAGCCATATAAACCAAATTAAAATCCAAGATCTACAGCTCCATATATGACCCAATGACTAAACAGTGTTCTAGTTTGGACTAAACCAGCATCTCTTTCTAAGCTTAACCCTCTCTTTGTCTTCTCAATTTCAGTAGTTCAAGTCATCAATTAATCCTTTGATTTATGTGATAGGCCTGCATTTAAGATGAACATTTACCATAAATTAAAGGTATCTTATAGTATCAGACTTGTTATTATAAAACATGCTTTAGTTAAGGAGTTATTAATACTTCAAGTGCAAAATGATGATATAAAACCTTGATAAAAATGCACTTTTAAGTACTAATCAATATCCATGAGAATTTTAGAAATTATGGTGTGCTTGAAACGGTGGCTGTGGAGTTTGTGCATTATTGTTATCACTCTTCCAACTGAAATTTGGGTGATTTCTCCAACCAGGGTTGTATATTTACGAGTATGGGTTATGATTGGGCTTTTGAAAACTGTTTAAAGCATGGGCTTGTTCATGGAGACATTCCTTAAAAGAAGGTAAATTTGGATAGTCATTGGTTGAGTGTTCATTGGTTTCACAGATTTGACACACAATGTCTTGAACAGATTTTAATTGACCACTTTTTTTCAATTCTAGTTCCTCGACTTTTCTAGCTAAAGATGCAAACTTGGCTTGGAGGTCATGATCTTCCCTAAGGTTGTACATTCCTCCACTAGATGTATGAGGTTGAGTTTTACTTGGTGCCTCATAAGTGTCTGTAGTGTCCCAATTTTGAGCATTTTCAACTACCAAGTCTAGGTACTCCATTGCTTCATCAGGGTCTTTATCTTCAAAAGTTCAATTGCACATCAATTCCACCATTTGCCTATCTTTAGGTGTTAACCCTTCATAAAAATGTGAAACCAATCTCCATGTTTCAAAACCATGATGAGGGCAAGTATTAAGCAAGTCTCGATACCTATCCCAACATTGGTAAAATTTTTCTCCTGGTTTTTGAGTGAAAGTGGTGATTTGTCTTTTGAAAGAGTTTGTTCTGTGAGACGGGAAAAACTTCTTTAAAAATTATTGTTGCATTTCATCCCAATCACGAATGGATCCGGACCTAAGATTACGTAGCCATATTTTACCTTTATCTTTTAATGAAAAAGGAAAAAGCTTTAATATGATGGTGTTCATGCTACAACTTAAGTCATTATAGGTGTTACAGACCTCCTCAAATTCCCTTAAATGCAAGGTGTTATAGACCTCCTTAAATTCCCTTAAATGCAAGTATAAATTTTCTAGTTCTAAGCCATGAAAAGAAGGTAAAAGTTGAATAATGCCTGACTTAAAATTAAAATGAGATGCATCAGGGGGGAAAACTATACATGAGGGTGCACTTGTTCTTGTGAGATTCATGTGGTCTCTAAGTGTTCTAACACGGTTATTCTCATTATGAAGCGACTGATTATCTTCTTCGGCCATATTTTCTGAAAATGATGAGGATACCCTACAAAGTCTACCATTTAATGTATGTGACCAAACTCTTATGCACGTGTAGGAAGAGAATAAAATGAAAGAAAAAAAAAAGAAACAAAAAGGAAACAAAACAAAACAAAACAAAACAAAAGAAACAAAAGTTAGATAAAATGAAAAGTGAAAAGAGAAAATAAAATAAATATTATAATTTATACAAGAATTTAACTCTCAGGCAACGACACCAAAAACTTGACACGACCAAAGAGTTGATGTCTTCTCCCAAGTGTAGGAGTGTCGAAGTAATAAATAACCCGGCAAGGCCGGGGTCGAACCACAGGGAGGTTAACTATATAAATAATAATAATAATAAGTTGAAAAGAGCTTTGAGATGTGATATTGATATAAGGATTAAACAATGATAAAAAAAATTGTCAAGGTTAGAGGATCCACTAATGATATTTCAAACAAGTATAGTATAAACTCTTATTACTCAACTGGAAACCACACACAAAGGAGGTTCCAATCGAATTATAAATTGTTAACATGATTACATTAGTTATCTTATTCGAGTAATGCTAATACTTGTAAATGTTGTCAGGCATTCATGATTATAACTTAAGTTAACAACAAATCAAGTTCCTTTCATAGCACAAGTGTCGGTTATACCATACGGTTTGGGCTATGAAAGTGCCAAGTATTTGTTGTACCAAAGGTTATACAACATAAATCTAGATTAACCATTTAACAAGCAAAGTATTAAAAGTGAACAAGATAACAAATATAAAACATGTTAGTATTAAACATTAAAGTCCATGTTGAGTTGACACTATACATATTCTTACACCATTAGTGTAACCTTTTCACATTGACATAATAAACTTAGTTAAACATAATGAAGAAGAGAAACATAAATAAACAAGATAAGAACATAAATAAGATATAATTTAACTAAGTAAAGGAAAGGAAATGAAAAGCATAAACAAGAGATTAATATAAACAAAACTTAAGCATCATTACAAAAATATAAAGAGAGAGAGCAAGAACATGATCTTGATCTGAAAACCAAGATGCCTAAATGCATGGCAAATGCCTCCTTTTATAGGCCAAAATTCGGAACTATTGATTTGATGACTAATTGTTGAGTGGGTGACCACATCTTGACTTGGTGACAATCCTTATCTTCTTGTCTGCCAAAAACGTCATTGATAACGTCAGAATTTGAACAGACTTATCATAAAAGTTCTAGGAAATTGTCTCAGCTTTCCAACAAAAACAGAATCGGTGCATTTGAACTTCTAGAACTTGAGATACAGGCTCAACACTGAACAATGTCTGGGCTGTAGGACAGATTCTGACTTCTCCGTTGTTGCTACAATTTGAACTTGAAAACAACCTTTTTGAATCTTGGACTCTTCATGAAAGTTTTAGGCCTATGTCTTAGCTTTCCATCTATATAGACCAGACCTAAATCCAAGTTCTACTGCTCCAGGTATGATCCAATAACCGAATAGTGTTCTAGTTTGGACTGAACCAACATCTCTTTTCTAAGCTTGCCCCTCTCTTTGTCTTCTCAATTTCAGTAGTTAAACTCATAAATCAATCATTTGATTTATGTGATAGGCCTGCATTTAAGATGAAAATTTATGATAAATTAAAGGTATCTTACAGTATCAGACTTGTTATTATAAAACATGTTTTAGTTAAGGAGTTATTGATACTTCAAGTGCAAAGTGATGATATAAAACCTTGATAAAAATGCACTTTTAAGTACTAATCACTGACCCACATACAAAACTGACCCAAAAAACTCTAAACTGAAAAGCCCATAACCTGATCTAAACAAGCCTTGGATCCTAGCTAAAAACAAAGTATTAATTAAGCCCAAACATGAAAGGAAATAGTAACAATAACTAATTTACCATTAAAGAGCACCAGTCTTTCTTTCATTTTGTAGCTAGAATGAATAAGAAATCCTTATAAGAAAAGGATTCTGAAACATTAATGAATCCTTCCACACTTGGAGATTATATTGCAGCTCATTAAAGATCCTTGTACAACTAGGAAATTCCCTAAACAAGCTCCCACTTCCTTGTAGGAAAATGATCTTTGCCAAATAGGAAGTCCACGAGTCAAAAGGAAGTAAATAACGGAATTCATATAGCCTATTCTGACCTATATCGCAAGTCTTTCCCAAACATGCATTCACTTAAAAATTTACCCCAACATAGACAAATACCTCTGAAATCTTTTCGTAAAGTTTCAGCTTGATCCAACAGTTGGATTTGAAGTTATGCTCAATAACATAAAATTAGACGGTATAAAACTTTACGCTAAAATCCAAATCTAACCTTGCTTCGGTTGTATCACAAGGCTGAACTGTATCACATAAGTACATTAAATGTGAAGTAATGAAATTATTAATTCATTTTAAATATACTCAAAATCCTAGTAAAAATGTTCTCCAATCTATGTTTATCCCGCAACCATAAGATAAAAATGTTAGCGGGCCCAATAAACTTGTACTATGACTCAAACTCTCCAACAAAATAATCATACACTCTAGGCATATCAACATCATAGTATTTGTCGCATGTCCCTGCGTGGCGTCTTGATGGTGATTTTCGGTTGTTTGCTTGTTTGTGTCTTTGGAGTCGTCATCTAGTATTTGATTCTGGGCTACTAGGAAACCCGAGTGTACTGGTCGTTGTCAGAAATTTAAGGGTAAGAGACTGGTTGTTGCTAGGGAAGGTATTAACACCCCACCTGAAGTAAGCTGCTTCGTGATTTGATGTGATTTAAAAAACTTAAAATATTAATCAAATTCTTAAGGCTTTAATAAATCAGTTATTAAATCCTAAAATATATGTAGAAACATGTTCTTACATTTTCACAGGAAATACAACATGATTTTATTTGTACTTTAGATACTTGACCATATGCAAGTTAAAACATTAAATTCTTTTTTTGCCTTTTTGATTTTATAATTCAATAACATACATTACAAAATAATCAATGTTCAAAATGCAACCATATTATTCGATAGTTTCACCCACATTTAACTAGTGTTTTGCCTATGTTTTATATATAAAATGCCTTGATATTTTTTTTTTTGTTTTTATGTTTTGAAGGCACTTTTGGATGAAAGATGCAAAAAGGAGTAAATTGGAGGTAATTGGTAGATTTGACCTTCAGTCGATGTTTTGTGCAGAGCGTGAGCTCTAGAGGTCGAAATGAAGTGATTCCAGTGGCATTAAAAAGCTAACATTCATAAATTTTTGGACATCTAAGGCAAGAAAATAAAATAAGGAAAAGCATGGAAATCACAGCCTTCAAAGTCAAATCTCGCAATCTGCCAGTGTTGACCTTCGGCCATTGCGACTTGAATATCTGGAGCTACAGAACTCTAATTGATGCAAACTCAATTTTGTTGGATTCCTGACTCAAAGACCTATCAACTCTCAAAATAACATAAAAAAAATTTCATATGAGGGAGATATGATTTTTCAAAGATGACAACTGAATTCTGCCAGTAAACAAGTTTCATGAAGAAACGAGCCCAAATTACGTTTCGAAGCATCTAAACCGATATCCAAGTTTTTTTTCCAGCAATTTAGATCCTCTAAGTCAAAGCTTGAAGATTTCATGCAAGGCTATTTCTTATTTTTTATGAAAATTGTTATTGAAGTACTTAAATGTAAATTGTCTACTTAAGGGAGGACTATTTTGTAAAATAGAGACTAGGGTTTCCTAGGATATAAAAAGAATGAGAGAAGAGAAGGGGGGCAGCCAGCCAAGAGGAGAAAAACGCCCCCCTCCTCTAAGAAACGTGAAATCATGCATTCCTCCTTCCTTTTGATTAGTTGTTCAACAAACATGCAAGGCTAAACTCGTTTTCTTGGTTGCAAGGACACAAAAACCTTCGAATTTCAAGAACTGTGAGATTTATTTTACCTTTTCTTTTCAGTTTATATGATGAATATGTTTGTTCTCCTATGCTTATTTTTCCTATGATTGTTTATTTTAATTTCTAGAGCGGACTCTAAATTATTATTGTAAACAATCTATTGCTAAGTTTGATATCAAAACCGGAGTTGTGGTATATGAACTTGTGAAGCAACTGAGTTTAATGATTGTGGTGGATCTATGTTATTAATCTTAGGGAGAACATTTAATCAAATCAAACATAGACTGCGGACATTTATGTTTTCTTGATTAATCAACTTATCTAGTTCTTAAGGCTGCCATTGAATTAAATTATTAGTGCGGACACTGTGGTTGTTTGATGGTTAGGGTTAGTTATACGACAGATCTGTTAACTAATTAATGTTAAGAAGAGATAAATATTCTGAATATAAATTAATGTTTCGTTTCCATGATCAGTTATGATTTTCGTAGGTGGATGTGTGCTTGCAACCAAGGTTTGTTCTCTTGATAATTTTCTGATTTTATTAAATTTTGTTTGATAGTTTTCTGTTTTCTTTTGCTTTAGCCTAGATAATGTCCAAACATCCCCCCAAATTGCATATCATCTAGCTTAAAAATCTGACTTGAACCTTCCTCGTGGGATCGACCCCTTGCTTGCTCTATACTATCTTGTGTGTTGTGTTTGAAGCTAGGGTAATTAATTTGTGCGACCGCGACATTGCAACACTCTAAATAACACTTTAAACAATTTAAATTTACAAAAAAAGGGACTGTACTAAAATCATGAACATTGCCAGAAGCCCCAAGTCACAGGAACAGTGTTGTGAAGCTTTTGGGTTGCCTGAACAACGGCGGCGCGTCTGCTCCACGCGCGGCTGCCCCCGGTGGCGTGTGGTTCACGCGCTGCCCCAAGAAACTAAGGGGACGGGGTGGATCTGGCTTTGCTTCCTCTTCTCTTCCCTTTCCTGCCGGCTATGAGGACCACTGTTACCTGCAACAAAAGAAAATGCATAAGCAATCGATTTTAGTTTTTTTCTTTGTTTTGCAGATCTGCTTCCCTCTTGGTAGCTTATTTTCTTTTCGTTTCCCCTTCCTCTCTGTTTCAGGTGGCCAACAGTGTGACCAAGGGACTGTTGACGAATGGATTTCTGTCGTGGCTGTGAAGCTGCTGGCGGCCGGTTCGGGTCTTGGCGAGGACAAGGGCCTGCGGGCTGCTAGGCGACGTTCTCAGTGGTTGAGAGAGTGGTCGGTCAGATATGGGGAAGAGAGGACGGGTGATGGTCTAATGGTGTTGTGGCCAGGCGAGGCTGGTTGAAGGAGATGAAGAGGTTGCTGGCTGTTGCTGTTCGGCCGCCACTGAGGGTCGAATGAAGGAGAGACCTAACGATGAAGATGAGAGAGTGAGGGGATTCTGTTCTGTCAAAGAGAAGGGGGGAGCAGAGGCTTCTCTTTGGTCTTGGCCGGATGCTCTAAGTCGGCTGAGACAAGGGAAGAAAGGCTTGTGTCCAGGCGTGTGTGGGGGAAGGGTAGGTGGCGGTCAGTTTAGGTTTTTCAAGGGAAGGGGGGGCTGCGGCTCCTTTGACAGAAAGGATAGCGTTAGGGTTTTTTTTGTTTGCTCTAAATTGTTTTCTCTGAATTGTCTCCCCCTCTTTTCCTATAAATTGTTTCTCTGTATTTATAGGTAAAATGTTACTAGGTTTCCAAACTGGTCCCTCAACTTTTTCTTTTTCCTTTTCTTTTCTTTTTTTTTTTTTGCAAATTTTGATTTTTCTTTTTTTTTTGTATTTTGATTTTTTTTAAAACAAGCCATATCAATGTCGACTCAATAAGAAAAATCAGTGATTGTAAAATTTACACGTTAAAAGTTGAACGCGTTCAAAATACCTTTGAAAATTTAAATTCTTTTGAGATGTCATTGAAAATGCTAAAAACAATGCAAATATATCAAGAATGTATTTTTTAAGGGTTTTCGTTTTTTTATGCTATTTTTGTTTTTTTCTGAAAATTTATCAAAAACATGGGTCAAAAATTGGGTAGGAACAATATTTATGTCCTCTATGAGAAGAAGAAGACATGTCACCTCACATGCACGACATCCTATGTAATAATACCCGTGTATAATATGAAATTTGATTAGTTTAATATTATTATTAAACAACAAAAACATCATGATGTTTAAAGCAATAACAAAATATGTTTTAAATGTATCAACAAATATATATTGTTGGACATGACAAGTTTGTTTTTTTTTTTTTTTTTTATGGCTTGTCTCATTGCATATAACATATCTATAATGTGCATGACCTTCTTTTGCATTCATCTCGTTGTGCAAATGAGAATCAATTCATCGACCATGCTTAAGTTTTCATCTAGATGAGTCTGCTTCTAATTGAAGTCCAGTGTAATCACTTTATTCTAACTTGTTTGGTTAAAAATAGAATGCCAAGCCATATGATGATCTATAGCTCTGCATAGTGTAATGATCATCAACAAACTATGTAAAGTCTAAGTCATTCTTAGCACCACATATAAGAACATGTGAACATTGATGAAATAATGTCTACTATTTATCACACATACAAGTTCAGTCATTCAATCTGACTACCATCTGACTTCTTCGACAACACCTAGTTTTATTAGGGTGTTGATATGGAAAACATGTTATTTAACATCAAACAATATTTTAGTTTAATCTCTTAATCTATCCCTCCTAATTGTTAATTTAACTTGAATTGTCAATGGTCAAATTATTCCACGTTGAATAAAGTCATTTGATTTACGTCTACATTTAACCCAATACCTATTACATTTATAGAGTGTCAATTACACTAAAGCATAAACAAGTATTGCATGAGCACATTTCAGAACATGATTAAATGATTTTGATAGATTGGTTGTCATATTATCATACTAGTGACTACCATAAACAAAATACTCATTTTTCTTTTGGTTTTCGCTCAAATCATTCTTGATATGCCAAGTTTAACTTGCATTTTTCTCATACCACAAATCAAATTTGCACCTTGAAGATTTATAACATATCCTTATCAAATCTTTCTTTGTATGTCTTTGAATTCATTATTGAAGTTGCTAACAAAATATTAGGTATAATACCGATTGTTTCTTAGAGGTTCATGTTAAATTTCTACTTCTCCATTCTTAATGCCTGCATGTGTATCTAATATAATACAAATGCATGTTCATTCACCAGTAATGTATATCTGTAAGCAAAGTAAAAACCATCTCTAATTATAATTATTTTCTTTATTAACAAGTACAAAAGTCAAAGAAAATATCCCATTATTTGCATCAAAAACATATATAATCAATAATTTTCCATCATATCACCCACACAAATGTGTGCCATCAATATTGATTATATTAGATACAAGTCTTGAACCCTTCAATATAAGGTCCAAATGACCAAAGAATTCTCCCAAATACCATTGTACTATCATTAAGATTTTCTTTGTGCTTCTAGGCAATAAGCATTCTAGGATTGATTCTTTTATTTCCAATAATAATCTTGGCAACTTTTCAAATGACTCCTCATATGAACCAAAAAGATGCTCAAACACTTTCTACTTTGTAACCCATACCTTGTCATATAAGATTTTATACTTGTAATACAATTTTTTTTTTTATCTTGAATGTTCGTAACCATCATAAAAAGGTTATTCATTACAAGGGTTGAAATTAAATTAACAATAAAATTTGTATCAAGTTGGTGATAGTTCTTTTGGACAAAGGTCAGGTACATATGTGTGGCCCTTTTAACTTTTCTATCTCAAATAAATCTAATCTTTTATGGTATCCTTTATGTAAATACTACAGACATTTCGATGCCTATACACATTGTAATTGAATAAAGATCAAGGTTGATCGTTGAATTTGATATTCAATCGAATGTGAAATGTGATACCGTTTAACTGCATTAACTAAATTACTTTTACTGTTGAATGTTTGTCCAACCTTTAAATCAGAACCTCCTAGTAAAATGTCTATAACTAAATGCTAAAACATGGCAAATAATAAATATAGACCTAAAAGCATCTCTAAATTTAGGAATAAGAGATATTATTTCATCATCAACATTATCAACAACATCAATTGTCATATTCAGATACAATATCTCATCATCCTTATTGTCATAGGCTTAGAATAATCATATATATGTTAATCAACAAATGGATTGTTAAATATTGTATCATCACTCTTCTATAGCAAATCATCCGACCAACCTAAAGTGTTTTGCCCTCTACTAACTAACCTTGAAGGAACAATGAATTGTGACGCTCTTATATCTATTCGACCATAAGTTGGAACAAACAAATGAGTTGGTCGACTACCCACATACAATACCATCATGTTCAATCCATTTTGAATAAAAGAATCCATAATTATCTTAAAACTATCATCACACACAATTAGTACATGATAATGCTAATGTTCTCTAACTTGACACCTCCAAGTTATATCAACTTCAATATCATTATAATTTCACTCAAGTCCATGACATATAGTTTTTTTTTTCATTTCCGCATTTGACATGCCTAAATTAGTATTTAACAACACACTGCTCCCACCATTGTATGTGATACTACTATTTACATCAAGAATAATAGTACCACCATAATGACATAACATAAGACGTTATATGATTAGTACTTAAAAGTGCATTTTTATCAAGGTTTATTATCATTATTTTGCACTTGAAGTATCAATAACTCCTTAGCTAAAGCATGCTTTATAATAACAAGTCTGATACCATAAGATACCTTTAATTTATGGTAAATGTTCATCTTAAATGCAGGCCTATCACATAAATGAAAGGATTGATTGATGAGTTTAAGTACGGAAATTGAAAGGACAAAGAGAGGGCCAAACTTAGAAAAGAGATGCTGGTTCAATCCAAACTGGAACACTGTTTGGTCATTGGGTCATATCTGGAGCTGTAGATCTTGGATTTAGGTCTGCCTTATATGGATGGAAAGCTAAGGCATAGGCCTAAAACGTTCATGAGGAGTCCAAGATTTAAAAATGCTGTTTTTAAATCCAAATTGTAGCAACAACGGAGAAGTCCAAATCTGTCCTGCAACCCAGACACTGTTTAGTTTTCAGCCCATATCTCGAGTTATAGAAGTCCAAATGACCTCAACTTTTTTTTCCTGAAAAGCTGAGACAATTTCCCAGAACTTTCATGATTTAAGTCTGTTCAAATTATAACGTTATCAATGACTTTTTTGGCAGACAAGAAGATAAGGATTGTCACCAAGTCAAGATTTGGCCGCCCACTCAACAATTAGTCAACAAATCAATAGTTCTGCATTTTGGCCTATAAAAGGAGGTATTTGCCATGTATTTAGGCATCTTGGTTTTCAGATCAAGATCATGCTCTTGCTCTCTCTTTAAATTTTGTAATGCTTAAGTTTTGCTTATATTAATCTTTTGCTTATGCTTTTCATTTTCTTTCCTTGTTTATTTATGTTTCTCTCTTTCATTATGTTTAGCTAAGTTTATCATGTCAAGGTGAAAAGGTTACACTAATGGTGTAAGAATAAGTATAATATAAACTCAACATGGACCTTAATGTTTGATACTAACATGTTTTATATTTGTTATCTTGTTCACTTTTAATACTTTGCTTGTTAAATGGTTAATCTAGATTTATGTTGTATAACTTTGGTACAACAAATACTTGGCATTTTCATAGCCCAACCGTATGGTATAACCGACACCTGTGCTATGAAAGGAACTTGATTTGTTGTTAACATAAGTTATAATCATGAATGCCTGACAACATTTACAAGTATTAGCATTATTCGAATAAGATAACTAATGTAATCATGTTAACAATTTATAATCCGATTGGAACTTCCTTTGTGTGTGGTTTCCAGTTGAGTAATAAAAAGAGTTTATATTATACTTGTTTGAAATACCATTAGTGGATCCTATAACCTTGACAATTATTTTATCATTGTTTAATCCTTACATCAATATCACATCTCAAAGCTCTCTTTAACTTATTATTATTGTTGTTGTTGTTGTTGTTGTTATTTATAATTTATATAGTTAACCTCCCTGTGGTTCGACCTCGGTCTTGCGGGTTATTTATTACTTTGACACTCTTGCACTTGGGAGAAGACATTAATCTTTTGGTCATGTCATTATAACACATTATGTAAAAAAAAGTATTAATTGCGGTCAATTAGATATAATTTAAACTAAATTGCATGAAATCAACCCTAACTACCTAAATTCACGGCAAATTCAAACAAATTCTCAAAATTTTGAAACAAATTCACATAAAATTCTAAATTCGATAACTTATTCAAAATCCAACGCAACATATAATTCATTAAAATTCAACCTAATTGATTTTATTTTCATGCTCAACTACATCGAATCAATTCTAATTAATGACATTCATAGGCCAATTTTTTGATAATTCAAAATACCCTAAATTTGACTTAAACCCTAAACAATAATCTAATTTAAACTAAACCCATCATAAGTTAAATATAAAACTCACATAATTAATAGCAATGTAGCATGTTTGACTTACTTGTAGGACTAAGAAGTGGTGGCAATGGTGACAACGACTGATTTTGAAGAGGAAAACGTCTTATGAGACTAAGATGAATTCAAGTTTTGGATGTTTTGAGAACAAAAAAACAAATAATTCATGGGTTTTTTAGAAAGAGGGGTTGTGGGCGTCGGTTTGTAAAGAGAGAGGGGTAGTGTGTTCGTGTTCTGTGAGCTAGGGAAGAAGCTATATTTCATGACATGTTGTGCTTCAGAAGCACGAAATATTAAGTAGTTGTTATTCTGAAACCTAACATGGTGGTTGTCGCGCTTGAGAATAACAACATTTAATATATATTGCGATTTGAAGCCCGACAAGCTCAAACTGTATTATTTTGCTAAAACTTTTTTAAATTGTGTTATTCCCCGTGAATTTTGATTTTAGTGTGCTAATTGTTTTAATAAAAAAAATATCACCGAAATTAATGGCTATGAAGTATCTAATTGTTAATTAATTTCTATCTAAAAACAATTAAGAAAAGTGTTGGCCCTTTGGTTTGACGCAAGTCAAGTTTCCAACATAGCCAGACAAAGTATTTACTATTCGAAGCATAAATAGGTTTATCTCAAGTCTCAACCTAGTTGTCTACAAGTCCAGACAGAAAGTCCTGGTCAAAATTGCCCAAAACAGGCAAGAAACTTAAAGTTTGTTGCCCCCCTGTCAGTTTGACAGGTTTCATGGGGTTTCAATTCCATCTAGACAGGAAAATAAAGAGCAGTTAAGGATTAGTTTTTTCCTGCCTTCAATCTCTTTTCTGTTTTATTCTTCTTTAGCCAGACTTAACCTGTGGTGGTATTGGAGATCCTGACTCCGATTTTTCGTAATTATTATATTATATAATATCTAATTCGAGTGTCATCAACATTCCTAAATGGCTTCCAATGCCACTGCTGATTCCCTCTTCAACGCCACTTCTGTAGCCATCGACAAAGATAAGAACAGCCAGCATGCTGTTCGCTGGGCTGTCGATAATCTCGCAAGCAATAACTCGGTTCTTGTCCTAATTCATGTCAAGCACAAAAACCATCAATATCGTAGGCACCCTCTTTCATTTCTCATTTTAGAAATGAGTGCAGGTTTTTGGTATTGTTTTTCTCTGATTATTTTGTTTTATCTGTTGAGATTCATCCAGAAGTTGCTAATGGTCAGGATGGTGATGGTGATGATGAGGCGCATCAGCTTTTCACTCCCTACCGTGGATATTGCGCCCGTAAAGGGGTAAGTAAAGTTCATGCCATACATGTAGAATCCAGCATTGTATGGTTAAGATAACTACATTAAAATGAAAATTATAACACCATATTGCATTGCCAAATTCAGGTTCGTTTGAAGGAGGTTGTGCTTGATGACATTGATGTTGCTCGGGCAGTTGCGGACTACATCAACATCAATTTAATTGGAAATATTGTGTTTGGTGCATCAGGAAGAAATGTTCTTACAAGGTCTCTCTCTCAAAATATTGAACTAGAAAAATCTTTGGTTTATAGAAAGTTGTTGAGAAATTAAAATTATCATGTCCAGTACTAAGATATCTCATGTTATGAGTGCCCAGGAAATTCAAAAACCAAGATGTGCCAACTAGCTTTATGAAAATTGCCCCAGATTTTTGTTCTGTTTATGTAATCACCAAGGGAAAGATCCTCTCCACCCAAAAAGCACAACGGACGCCTACTTATAATGTCCCACAGAAGACAGCATCCATGCCAGTAATTCCATCTCAAAGTCTACACGATAATGCTGAACTAGATTTGGATGGAGTTAGGTAAGACTTTCACTGCACATTTCATTTCTTGCTAATGAATGCATGGTTTAATGTTTCTCTTTCCCCCCTTAAACTAGGGTACAGTCCGAGAAAGGAGGGTGGAGAAGTGCCGAAGCAGGTGGATTTCCTTTGGACAAGGTCAATGATTCCATGAGAGGATCACAACCTGAGAGAGGCAGAAATTCCATCTCTAATTTCTCTATGGACAGCACTTACCTTCCCTCGTCCTGCGGAAGACCATCAACTTCCCGTGTTTCTACATCTGATGGATCTGAATTTTCAGGATTATTCGCAACATCAATCATGGACAGCTCAGCCCAAAGTTCAGATTTCTCTGTTGCTTCAGCCTCTAATCTGAATGAGTCAAATGCGGTAAGTGCAAAGTGGTGTTCAGTTGATACCAGTAGGTTTCTTTAGGATGAACTTTTTGTATATGCAATAAGAATTGCTGCATTATCAAAAATGGATATCAATAATCGTAGTATCGTTGGATTATGCATTGCAGGACCATTTAGAAGTTGAGATGAGAAGGCTGAGGCTTGAGTTGAAGCAGACCATGGAAATGTATAGCACAGCTTGCAAAGAAGCACTCTCAGCCAAACAGAAGGTAGTTTATACCATCGTTTTATGCTCCAAAAACTCGAAAGAACTTAGCTATCATTGATCTTAATCCTGCCTTCGAACATTCAGCAGTTTTCAGACTCAGTTGGCTACTGAATACCTGGAAAGAACTTAATTGATAACTTATAAAGAAAATGATATGAGACACCAAAACTAAATGCACCATTAACAAATGTTATGTCTTTTGAATTGGCTCAAATGGTTTAATTCTGAATGCTCTGAATTTAGGCTAGTGAACTTAATCAATGGAAGATTGACGAGGTTCGTAAATTTGAGGAAGCCAAGCTCGCAGGAGAGGCAGCCCTTGCCGTGGCAGAGTTGGAGAAGGCTAAGTGCAAAGTTGCCATTGAAGCAGCTGAGAAATCACAGAAACTAGCAGAGTTGGAAGGACAGAAAAGAAAACATGCAGAGAAGAAAGCTGAGCGAGAGACAGAGGAGAAGAATCGTGCTTTAAATGCTTTGGCACATAATGATGTGCGGTACAGAAGATACACAATCGAAGAGATTGAAGAAGCCACGGATAAATTCTCACCATCAAATAAAATTGGTGAAGGAGGATATGGACCTGTGTATAAAGGCAAACTTGATCATACCCCAGTTGCAATCAAGGCTTTAAGACCGGATGCTGCTCAAGGAAAGAAGCAGTTCCAACAGGAGGTACGGTTCCAAAATAATTTTGTCAGGATTGTAAATGTGAGTTTTTGCACAATCTAATCAAGCCATTCATCTTTAAATAGTGTGTTTTTCCCTAAAACCATTAACCATTGGTGAGAAGTCTAACAACTGTTTAAGTTTGAAGTTGAATAAATTCATGACTGTTTTAGCATTCTTAGCAATGTGATCTTTCATAGGTTGAGGTTCTCAGCTGCATTAGACACCCACACATGGTCCTTCTTCTTGGTGCCTGCCCTGAGTATGGAATCTTGGTATATGAATACATGGACAACGGAAGCTTGGAAGACAGGCTACTTCAAAAACACAACACCCCTCCAATTCCATGGGGCATACGATTCAAAATAGCTGCTGAGATTGCGACCGCACTTCTGTTCCTCCACCAAGCAAAGCCAGAGCCCCTCGTCCATCGGGACCTTAAACCAGCAAACATTCTTTTGGACAGCAACTATGTGTGCAAAATTAGTGATGTTGGCCTCGCTCGGTTAGTCCCTCTTTCTGTAGCTGATAGTGTCACACAATACCACATGACCTCTGCTGCAGGAACGTTTTGTTATATAGATCCCGAGTATCAACAAACAGGAATGTTAACTACAAGATCAGACATATACTCGTTGGGAATAATGTTTCTCCAAATCATCACAGCCAAGCCTCCGATGGGTCTTGCTCATCAGGTGGGGAGGGCCATTGAAAGAGGAAAATTTGCAGACATGCTTGACCAAACAGTACCAGACTGGCCTGTGGAAGAGGCGTTAAGATTTGCTGCACTGGCATTGAAGTGTGCTGAATTAAGGAAGAAAGACAGGCCAAGTCTTGCCACGGTTATAGTGCCAGAGCTTAACCGGTTGAGAGACCTAGGAATGAACACGGAGCAGCAAAGAAGCAAAGATAATCACCAGAGCCGAGAAGTCAACAGCAGAGGTCGTAGTCGCAGTCCCCTTTCACATCCTCTATCAACTTCACAGGGAAGGATGCCAAATGCTACTCAGGTTGGTCAATATTGACTCATCATATAGAGACCAAAAGTTGATGAATTTTCAACTTTTTTAAACTCGGTTGTTTGGGATTAAGGTGCTAGGCTGGAAGACAAATAGTGGCAACATTTGGAGGAATAGCGATGAAAAATTAAGGGACCTTTTGATGCAAAAAAATAATAATACAGGTCATGAAACTTGAGAAGTTCAACTTCATCACCCACAATCACTTAATCAACTACAAAGGATTCGTTTTACTATTCATTCTCCGTATTAAGCCATAGCATGCGTTAGTTGAACCATCTGTTTTCTAATGTGCTGTTTTGTTGTTAATTAAGCAGGAGAACGCATATAGGTCTTATGGAAAGAGAACTAAGCATGACTCTAATCAAGAAAGCGGATGACAGCAAAGAAAGTTAAATGGCCGACTTGCTTGAACCAAAACCAGAAAGCTACTTGCTGATAGAAAAGAATCACAGTGTTGATAAACTAAAGAGACATGGAAAATTGAAAGATGTATGTAGTTCGAGGTCTGAATTATTTTGCTATGAGAACAAGATGAAACAAGAGACATATATCAGAAATGATGGGAAGTAATATCTGTGTATCTTCACTCTCTTGTGAAAGTGGCTCCGGTATTTCAATAATTGCTTTTGTTCTTACACCACAATAAACAGTAAGTTTTGTTGATAATGTTTTAATTACACACTATTAAGAAGATAATTTAAAGGAAGCTTGCTTAGTTATACCACCTTTAATCTAACCTCTCCTGCAAAAAGATCATCATCATCATCATCATCATAAAACTAAAGTAATAAAAAAAAAGGAGTCAAAGGAAAATTATTATCTTTTCTCTGACTTGGATATCAGTTTTATGTAATCTCTGCTGATAATAATTTTTATCTCAACTGTGTTAAGACATTGGCTACAAAACAGTGTTCCTTCAAGTGATTTTGAACACAAATACAAATTAAGGAGTATGATTATTCCATCCTTATCTCAGCTTCAAAGATTGAGAAGACTGAACAAAGCTACAAAACAACATAAAGAACCATCTCATTATTAATGAACAAAGCATAGCAAAAATGATACGATTTAGGTTCATCCTTGGATTCCTTATAATACGTATTCAATTATGTGTTTGAGATTGGTTGTTGATACGGTTCAATATATAGTTCAATCTTGGGATTTTCATGATAGATCTTTACCTAGGGATGCATTTGGTCAAATTGAGGTTCTTATGAATGATGGGTTCGACCTAATTCTTTTGGTGGGTCATTCGGCCAGATCAAGATAGGCTATGCATGAGATATTTTTAGGCATCAAAGAAAGTTTATTTGGAGTGTTTTTTGAGTATAGTTTGGTCCCTATTAATGAATATGTGTTTGGGCCACATGGAGTTCAAAGTTAGCTTGAGTTAATTAAGATGTTAGGATCGGATCGGATCAGATTTGTTTGAGATTGATTTCCTAATTCTACAAGGATTTAAATCAACAAAATAATCTTCTAAAATAAAGGAAATTTTGTTCATTATTTTACCTATTATTTAGGAGAATATTTATCTATAAAGGAGGAAGTTTTCTAGTCAATAAAGGATGCTAGGAGGGCTGCCAGATCTGATTTTCTAAACTATGAAGGATTAATTAATGATTCTCCTAGTCTAGAAAGGAAACTAAATTGACAAGTATAAAAAAGAGAGATTTTCTTCATTAATTGTCCATGTAAAACAAGGAAACTAAACACAACAAGACAAGAAGACTTCAGAATCAATTCTACATTCAGATCAGATTTTCTAGTATATTTGAAACTTCTTATGGTGGCAAATCTATATCTAGGATATTAATTTTGGATTTTTACTATTTTTACTATTTTCTTCTTAGTTTTTGGTTTATTATTACTTATTTGGGTGAATTTTGTAAGTTGACTCAAATCAGCCAGGATATGAAATCAGCAAAATAAACTTGTGATGCAACACATTATCTTTGCTAAGACAAAAATCAAACCTGACTTATCAAGGTATAACTGATCTTGTGGCGTCATTCGTTTCAATTCTAATAGTGCTCGTGCCTTGGGACAGGTTTCCATTGTGATATGATCCAGGCAATGAAAAAATAATCAGATTCGGATTATGACGTAAAATGCACAACTGTCCAGTTTCACAACAACAATCATAATTCTCAATCTACCTGTTGGATTGGGCTGAAATTTTACGTGGAGTCTTCTGACATGTTGTTCTACCTTGGGTTAAATTTCAGGTCAATCAGAGTTCAGGAAGACATCACAATACTGGTCAACAGAGGCTGTATGAATTTTGTTACTTTCTTTTGACTTGTGGACTTCTTATTTGGCTAGGATTATTTTCCTACAAGGATGTGACAACTTGTTTTGGGAATCTCCTAGCTTTACAAGGGCCTTTAATGGGCTGTAACATAGTTTTCAAGTGTGGCAAGGATTCATAAATGTTTCAGAATTCTTTTCTTACAAGAATTCCTTATTCATCCTAGCTACAACAAGGAAAGAAGACTTCAGAATTAATTCTACCTTCATATCAGATTTCCTGGTCTATTTGGAACCTCTTAAGGGTGACAAATTTGATTCTAGCATATCTAGGATAATAATTTTTGGATTTTTATTATTTTTATTATTTTCTTCTTAGTCTTTGGGTTATTATTACTTATTTGGATTTTTATTATTTTTACCTTTTGCTTTGGGTCAATATTGTTTTCTTTCTTGTGTTTTTTTTTGTTATTTTGTGGTTTTTTCTGTTCTAATTAAAGTAAAAAAAAGAGAGAGGAAGCAATCAGAAAATGTTATTTGTGGTTTTTTTTCTGTTATTCTATGGTTTTGCAACAACATATCAAAACTTATCATAATTAACTAAAAATTGATATTTTGGTTATTTAGTGTGAAAGCGCACTAATGTCAAGTTTCAAGTTATTTGGACATTGTTGGGCCTAGATTTTAAATTCAGGTTTTAAAAGGGTTGTTTCGCGTCCATATATCAAATTAGCTTAAAATTTATATTCTGTTTACTGCGGTCCTAATAGGAAATTATATAAATTTGAGGTCATTTAGATATAGTTTTCTTTAGGTTCCAGAATCAGGTTTTATCTTGCCGTAACGGGTCTGTTTTGCGTTAGCTTTCAAAACTTGTTTTGTTTCTATTGATTTTGTTCGTGCTAATATATTATCAACATATTTAGGATATTTGGCTATTTTTTGAGCCATTGATGAATATTACTTCTAATTTTTTTAGTTTTAACATGTGAGAGTGATTATTGCATTCTTCAGTTATTGAACGAACTGAATCTGACTTATCAAAGATTAACTGGCTTCGTGCATCATTCTACTTCATTTCAATAGTGGTGGTGCCTTGACACAAGTTTTCATTGTCACACTCCGATCAGATCTATTTCAGCTTTCCGGAATCAAATCTCAATCTTGATTATGGGTTGTATGACCACGTGATCAAGAGGTTCACATCAAAAAATGATCATGATAGTGGTCCACATAATCAAATTTGTCTCAAGAATCCAAGTATTCAAGATGGGACAACTCCAATTAATTCCTAAATAACATTGGTGTTACATGGAAGATATCCTAAGTCAAGCAAGAAGGCACAATAACCTAGAGCGGGAGAGAAGATTCAAAAGCCCTATCCTGAAAGAAAATAACATATAAAGAAGAAATGCATAAAAAGTGGAGAGAATTAGTGCCCTCGAAATTGGATTATGTTCAGAGAAAGTAAGAAAGAGATTTTCAAACAAGTTTTGCTTAGGATTCCTTCTCCCATGAAAAATGAAAGAATAACAAAACAAAAAAAACACAAGCTCCAAACTCCAAAGAGATGATAAAATAGTAATCACTAGTACTATTACATCATAAAATAATACAAGAACAATTATCATGCTCAGCTCCATCTTTAAATTAAGAGCTTCTAGCCAAGTAGAAAACAATTTTGCAATGTCAAATGAAATGAGGCATTTAGGTTCAACGATGTGTGCTCTGTCTATTCACATATGATCTTGAAACAAGCTAGAGCTCTATGTACAACACTCTGATTGATACGATCCGGGCAATGAAAAAACAATCAGATTTGGATTTTGACGTAAAATGCGCAACTATCTAATTTCACGACAACAATCATAATTCACAATTTGACTATTGGATCGAGCTGAAATTTTCCGTGGAGTCTCTTGACATGTTATCCTATCTTGGGTTAAAATTGCAGGTCAATCAGATTTTGAGAAGACATCACAATACAGATCAACAGAGGCTGTATGAATTTTGTTATTTACTTTCTTTTTGACTTGTGGACTTTCTATTTGGCTATGATTCTTTTCCTACAAGGATGTGGCAGTTGGTTTTGGGAATTTTCTAATCTCGCAAGGATATTTAATGGGTAACGATATAGTTTCCATGTGTGGTTTAGATTCCATATTAATTCGGAGGAATCCTTATGGTGTATGGAAAAAATTATTCTATCCTTATTACAGTAGAAATCTATCATTAAATAAGTTTTCAAGTCAACTAAGAATATTTTGCAAACAAGGAAACTAAAGAGGAGGCAACTTCAAATTTGATTCTCCTAACTTATATGAGACTTCTAAATGACAACAAATTTGATCCTATCATATTTAGGATATTAAATTCAGATTTATTATTGTTATTAGAACCTCGCGCCTCTACCCAAGCTAGAGTCAATAATAATTATGTCACAAAAACTTCCACCAATGACCCACGGGATGCCAATTATCAAACCATAGAGAAGCGAGAAACCCATCACCTACACGGTAGCATATAAACCTGTGAGGACCATGAATCTTCCTCCTACTCCAAGAATGGTTCCTAGGATAAAGCACCTGCTAAATACCCCTACCTCGCAACAAGTACAAATGTATTAAGAAGACCAAGTTAAAAGAACCGCTTTAGTGTATATAATCCATAAGTGTTTAACCATGACATGCTGATTCCAAACCTCTTGATTTTTAACACCTACACCCCTTTCTTTTTTTGGTAAGCAAATCTTATCCCAAACAACTTTAGCACCACTTGAACCAATATTACTACCATTCCATGAAAAACTCTCAATACAAAAATGATTTTCACAATAACAACCTTCGAAAGAATGAAAAGAGTAGACTAGTACACCTGAATAGAGAAGAGAATGGATTTGATAAGTTGAAGTCTACCCTCATATGAAATAGTGCAATTCATCCAACTCTTAGCCTTAGCCATAATATGGTCCACAAGGATTAAACAATCATGAGATGTAACTTTTGTAGTAATAAGAGGAACACCAAGGTACCTGACTAACAACTTCCCTTCTTGTAACCGAGAACATCAAGAAGTTGTGTTTTAGTATTATGCTCAACACCATACGAGAACATATTACTCTTGTCATAGTTAGGAGAAAAACCCGATAGAAATTGAAATTGATCAAGGCTATGCTTAATTAAGGAAACTGTTCTTAGCTTAACTCGGTAAAAAATCATCAAATCATCAGCAAAACGTAAATGAGTAAGATGCTTCCTTTCACAACGCCAGTGAAATCTAAAGTCATTATCTCTAACCATCCTACCTATTAGACATGAGAAAACTTTCATAGTAAGAACAAACAGGTAAGGCGACATCGGTTCTCCTTGCCTTAATCCTCTACCACCAGCAAAAAAAAACCATGAAGCTCTCCATTGATAGAGACTGATAATCTAGTAGTGGAGATACATTCAACTATCTCCAATGATAGAGACTGATAATCTAGTAGTGGAGATACATTCAACTATCTAATTAACCATATAGGAAGGAAAACCAAACATACAAAGAATAGCCAATAAGAAGTTTGATGCAAACCTCATGATCACGTGATCATGCAATCTATAATCAAGATTGAGATATCATCCTGGAAAGCTAAAATAGGTCTGATAGGAGTGTGACCCAATGAAACCTACCCCAAGGCACCAACACTATTGAAATGAAGTCGAATGATGCCACAAAGCTAGTTAGTCTTTGATAAGTCAAATTCAGTTCATTCAAGTGAAGAATGCAAGAATCACTCTCACACGTTAAAACTAAAAAATTTTGAAGTGTTATTCATCAGTGGCTGCCAAAATTTAGGTTACATGAGTTTAAATAGCTCTTAAAAAATTAACCCTAATGAATCTACCCTAGTGGACTGATTTGGCTCAATTACAAAACTAACCTAAAAACCTTAAATTAAAACACTCATAACCTGATTCAAACAAGCTTTGGATCCTAACTAAAAACAAAGTATTAATTAAGCCCAAACAAGCCTTGGGTTGTAGCTAACAAAATAAAATAAAGCTCATAATATTAAATCCATGTTCTGCTGTGAGAAGAAGATAAGGAAAGAAAATATTATAGAACTGATTCAAGGCTTATTTATAGCCTTTCATACAACCCATTAATCCTAGAAACTAAAGGAAAAGGTAGTCGCTCATATTGTTTCCAAGTTGTAGTAGGATTCTTTTGTTTTCTTTATTGTGTTTTCTCTCCTCCTAACAAGAAAATAAATAAAATAATAAATTCTAATACTTAAAAGAAATAATAAATTTTCTCATACATAATAAGAAGTTCAAAACTAATTAAGAATCCATAAAACACATAGAAACATCATAAACACAGGGCTAACCAAAAATTTAGAAAATTGTCAGCCTTGTTACCGAAACCTCATGGCCCAAACAAGGTTGGATTAAGCCCCTCTTGCATATGGATAAGATGTATTAAGACCTCCTCTTGATACTTCAATGGACCCTTCAAATCTGACTTAGTTGAAACTTCAAAACCAATGCATTCAATGCCTCTTTCAATGTCTTTATCTTGGATTGAGTCATGGGCCCATTTGGAATATGTAATGGGTCCTTACTGGTGTTTGTGGGCTGATCCACATCAACCCCTCTCTCCTCGGAAGGATTCAATCTCAAATCATAACATGTGTCAAACAAAGTAAAATCAGCAATATTAAAAGTAGCACTAACACCATACTCACATAGAAGATCAATTTTGTATGCATTATGATGTGAACCTTGTGATCATATGGTCACACAACCCATAATCAAGATTGAGATCTGATCTTGGAAAGCCAAAATAGGTCTGATAGGAGTGTGACACAATGAAAACCTGCCCCCAAGGCACCAACACTATTGGAATGAGTAGAATGATGCCACCAAGCTAGTTAATCTTCGATAAGTCAGATTCAGTTCGTTCAACAACTGAAGAATGCAAGAATCACTCTCACATGTTAAAACTGAAAAATTCGGAAGTAATATTCATCAAAGGCTGCCGAAATTTTGGTTACATGAGTTTAAATAGTTCTTGAAAAATTAACCCTAATGGACCTCTTATGTGGTCTTATATGAGGTCCACTCAAAACTGACCTAAATCCCTAATCTAAAAAGCCCATAACTTGATCCAAACAGGCCTTGGATCTTAATTGAAAACAAAGTATTAATTAAGCCCAAACAAACCTTGGGTTGTAGCTAACAAAATAAAATAAAGTCCTTAATAGAAAATCCATGTTCTGCCATGAGAAGAAGAGAAGGAAGTAAAATATTACAGAACTGATTCAAGGTTTATTTATAGCGTTCCATACAGCCCATTAAACCTAGAAATAAAAAGAAAAGGTAGCCACCCATGTTGTTTCTAAGTTGTAGTAGGATTCTTTTGTTTCCTTTGTTGTCCTCACCTCATGGCCCAAATAAGGTTATATTGGGCCCTTCTTGCACATGGATAAGATGTACTGGGGCCTCCTCTTGATACTCTAATGGACCTTTCAATTCTGACTAGGTGGAAACCTTTAAAACCAATGCATTCAATGCCTCTTTCAATACCTTTGTCTTGGACACAAGGTTGCAATTTTGATTTTCTTTGGTTAGGAAATTGTTCCTTATACATGTGAACCCAAAACCAATCATCGTGTTGGAAAATAACTTGTTTACGCCCCTTATTTGCTTTAGAAGCATACAGTTTGTTCTTTTTCCCTATTTGTAGTCGAACTCCCTCATGAAGTTGTCTCACCATCTTTGCCTTCTTTTCACCATCTAAACTTGCCATTTCTTCAAAAGATAAAGGAATTAAGTTCATAGGAGTTAGTGGATTAAACCTATAAACAATTTCAAAATGAGAAAAGTCAGTGGTTGAATGCACCGTTCTATTATAAGCAAACTCAACAAAAGGCAAACATTCTTCCCAACTTTTTAGATTCTTTTGAATAAAAACAAGCAAAAATAAAGTTTTATTCACTACCTTAGTTTGTCCATCTGTTTGAGGATGACAAGTTGTCGAAAATATGAGTTTAGTTCCTAACATTCCCTACAAAGTCTTCCAAAAGTAGCTAAGGAACTTAACATTATGATATGACACTGTACTCCTAGGAATGCTATGCAAACATACAATCTCCCTAAAGAACAAGTTTGCAATATGAGATGCATCAACAGTCTTATGACATATAATGAAATGCGTCATCTTAGAAAACCTATCAACCATAACAAAAATAAATCTCTACCTTTCTTTGACCTAGGTAAACCTAAAACAAAGTCCATAGAGATATCTAACCAAGGTTCAGTATTGTAAACCCTGTTGCACCCTCGTGAGAGCGCGGCGTCGCGGCGACCCTTTCCGAAACGGGGGATTGTTTTGGGGTTTTTGTTTTTGTGAATAAGAGAGTCGCCACCTAGTATTATGTTCATTAGAAAACCTAACTGGTCTTTCAAAGATTCTAAGGCAAGGGACTGGTTGCGTAAAGGGAAGGTTTTAGTACCCCTAGTACGCCCTACCTAAGGTAAGCTGCTTGGTGGTTGGTTTTCCTTATAATTGTTATGTTGTTGGTGTTTTTTAATCCCATCAGTTTTCCTAGGATAGGTTTACTATGAAAAAAAAAACTTGGGTTCAAAGTCTAAAAGCAAGAACCCTTGGCCAATATAGATCATACCTTTAGATATGTCTACAGCGTGCCAAGAAGAACCGATGCAGATCTCTTGAAATCTATGTTTGATTTAAAACTAAATTTATAACCTCTGAATGAAAAAATAGCTAAGATAGAAATCTAAGAAGATTCAATGTGCTTCGAAGCTCATTTTTTCCTTAGTATTTCAAGTGTTCGAGACTTGTAAATCGCAAGGAAAAGGAACAAAAATTTAGAAATCTAAGGAAATTCAGAGCGTTTTAAAAGTCTATTTTTTCCTTGGTGTTTCATACTTTCATGGATCGTAAACTGTGGAGTCAAAAATTGAAATGTCCTCAATTATAATCGAGGTTCTTTCAAGGATATGTGATGACTTATTATTCCTAGAAAAATATTTTGGATATCAACCACTTGGTTTTTTTTATCCAAACATTAACAATGAATAATAACAAGTTATTCCCAATAATATTTTGGATATTAATCCCTTTAGGATTTCTTTATCCAAATATAAATGGTGAATAAAGTAGAATTCCCCAAAAATAAGATTTTGTATTTTTGGAATATTGGCCAACACCCTTTGGCGTTTTACAAACATGTTGTAAAATCCAGAATGCAAGAAAATAATTTTTGTTTGTGTTTAAGAAATCCATGTGAAAACACATTTTCGAAACTTCAAATATTTGTTTTTTTTTAAAAAAAAGGAATGTTCAAAATATGTTAGGGTATTGGCCGTATGCAACACACAAAAACATTTTTATATTTTTATCGAAACACGAGTATCACAATTAAATGCAAACATCACAATAGAAGGTAGCAAACCATCATATATATTATAAGATTTACAAGAAACTTAAAACAACTAAAAAAATGTTCAAAGCCGGCTTATCTTAAATTTTTATAACTGGAAATGAAACACCTCTGTAGGCTTAAGGGAGCCAAAGTTCTGAAACCAAAATTTGAAATCTAAATTCTAGTGCAGTGTCCGTGACTCATGACCTATCTTTTTTTACCAATATGGGAGATGTTGCCATACTAGTTTAATACAAAAGAGAAAACGAAAAAACAGAAAAAGTGAGCTGATGATTGAAGAACCAACAGCCCCCCCCACGGTTCCTCATGAACCAGCGAAAGAAAAAAAAAAGAACCAACCAACTCTTAACATAATCACTCATCTAAAACTTAAAGCCATGGCAGGAACAAAAGGCAATCATTCATTGTATGGTCTAAAATTGAAAACGAATGTGCAAAGCTATTGCGATGTCGCAGTCGCACATATTAATTACCCTAGCTTCAAACACAACACACAAGATAGTATAGAGCAAGCAAGGGGTCGATCCCACGAGGAAGGTTCAAGTCAGATTTTTATGCTAGATGATATGCAATTTAGGGGGAGTTTGGATGTTATCTAGGCTAAAGCAAAAGAAAATAGAAAACTATCAAACAAAATTTAATAAAATCAGAAAATTATCAAGAGAACAAACCTTGGTTGCAAGCACACACCCACCTACAGAAATGATGAAGAAGACCCTAAGAAAATTGACCTAAGACATAAGCTAGCTGTGAAGGAAACTGAAATTTACTAAGAGGGCAAGTGAATAGAAATGAAATGATGCCAATTCTAAAACATCTAACAAACAAAAAATGAATAAAATGGAAAGAACAAATCATGGTAGAGGGTCGGCCTTAACTATGGGGTTGGCCAGCATGCATGTGTGAGTTGTGCTGGAATTTGTTGAAAAATTATATGTTGGAATTGATGTTTCAGTGTGTGTGTTCTGCTGGAATTTGTTGAAAGATTATATGATGGAATTGATGGTTTTAATGTGTCTGTTCTGCTGGAAATTGTTGAAAGATTATATGCTGGAATTGATGGTTTCAATGTGTGTGTTTTGTTGGAACTTAGTGACAGTTTATGTGCTGGGTTTGTTACAGCATGTGTATATGTGTGTGTTCATCCCGAATTGTGTGTTCTGTAGCGAATTTGTGATTCGCTGCCGAAGATGAGTTGTCTGCAGCGAATTTGTGATTCACTGCCGAAACTGCGTTGTCTATAGCAAATTAGCATTTGCTATTGAATTGTGTGTCTTGTAGTATTTGTGGTTTGCTGCTTAAGTTGAGTTATCTGCAGGGAATTTGTGATTCGCTACCGAAACCGAGTTGTTGCAGTGAATTTGTGATTCGCTACCGAAACCGAGTCATCTACAGCGAATTAACATTAGCTGCCGAATTGTGTGTTTTGCAGCAAATTTGGGATTCACTACCGAAGTTGAGATGTCTGCAGCGAATCTGTGATTCACTTCTAAAACTGAGTTGTCTACAACAAATTAGCATTCGCTGCCGAAATGTGTGTTTTGCAGCGAATTTGTGATTTGCTGCCGAAGTTAAGTTGTCTGCAGCAAATTTGTGATTCGTTGTCAAAACTGAGTTGTCTGCAGCGAATTAGCATTCGCTGCTGAATTGGGTGTTCTGCAGTGAAATTTATGATTCGCTATCGAAACTGCGTTGTCTGTAGCAAATTAGCATTCGATGTTGAATTATGTGTTCTGCAGCGAATTTGGGATTCACTACTGAAACTGAGTTGGCTGTAGTGAATTTGTGATTCGCTGCCGAAACTGAATTGCCTGCAGCGAATTAGCATTCGCTGCCAAATTGTGTGTTCTACAACAAAATTATGATTCGCTGCCGAAGGTGTATTGTTTGCAGTGAATTTGTGACTCGCTGCCGAAATTGAGTTGTCTGCAGCGAAGTAGCATTCGTTGCCGCAAAACATGTTGGCAGCAGCAAAGTAGCATTCGCTGTCGAAATTATGGCGCCAGCAGCAAAACAGTTTTCGCTGCCGAATTGTGCAGCCTGTAGGGAACCAGTTTTCGGTGCCGATTTCTACAATAGATCTCCCATAAATGACTTAAATGCTAGTAACAATTTCATGGTATGATGGTGTAAAATATGGAACACGTGAATATGAACATATGAACTCTTGAAATAAGTATGGTGATGAATGTGATTCAAAGATACAAATGTATTGATTTGTGACAATTGATGTCGTAGGTGGTGCGGTCGGGATCAGACCATCGTCAAGACAAGAACAACCCATAGGTGGAGCAGGTAGGTGACTTGCACCTTCCTTTTTCATAGCGTTGAATAATGAAATACTTTATCATGAATGTTACCGTATAGTGTTAGGACAGATACCAGATTGTCAAATGCTTAAATGTTGATAAATGGTTGATTAGCTTCGGCTAATGGCATCCAAACAGATGATCAGGACAAACGATTGAATAGCTTCGGCTAATGGCATCCGAATGAATGACCGGGACAAAAGAATGATTAGCTTCGGCTAATGGGATCTGAATGGATGACGATAAATGAATGATTTGCTTCGGCTAATGGTATTTGAATGGATGACCGGGACAAATGAATGATTTGCTTCGGCTAATGGCATCTGAATGGATTACCGGGATAAATGGTTGACTAGCTTTGGCTGATGACGTTCAAAGTGGATGGCCAGGGTGAGTGAAAGGTTAACCCCGACAAATGATTGCCTTAAGAGGATAGCCGGATTTAAGATTATGACTTATCGCAAGAGTTGGTGCATCTATATCTATTGCAAGTTGTTTATACCAAGTACATGAAGGAATTACAAATGTCACGCTTCAAACATGAGATAATGTTAATGTTTCATTAAACTGCCAGACCGTTTATTATCATTATTATTATTAAGTAATTGCATTCTTATAAATGTTTTGTACTGCAGCAGGGACGTCACACCAACGAGGTGCCTAGGAAACCCAATACACGAGAACATACTTTTGCAAGGAATCATGTAGTTGCATTCTAAATCACGATGTATTTTGTATGAATCAATGCACTAAACATATTAGCTATTATTAGATCCTTTTTGTTTAAATTCGTGATGACTATTAGTAGGATAGGAATGCAAACTCATGTCTATGTACGTATATTTTTAATTTGAACTTCTAATCATGCAAAAATAATATTATGTGTTTATGTAAGATTCACTTTTAAATGAAATGTTGATTGTTGTTGATGTATGGATTGTATCTTGATGACGTGAGGGAATAGGTTCGCCGATTACCGACACAATGTGTGTCAAGTATAAAAAAAAATTATCGTTGTTTTGGGCTTGAAAAGCCAGGTTGTTACAGTTGGTATTAGAGCACTTGGTCTAGATCCTGAGGATCATTGATAATTGTATTGTTGTGGTGAATGTCAGGATGATACACACCCGACAAGGAGCACGAACTGAGCCGCCCTCCTTAGAAAGGAAGGGCGGGAACCAAGGTGCCCAAGGTTGGCAAGATGAAGATCCCTTGGATGATACGACATCTCATGCTTCGGTGATACCACCCGAAACTTTGCAGGGGAAGCTGCGGTAGCCTAACCAAACAGAGGAACTAGCCCCAGTTGCAACAGAGCAGCAAGAAAGATCAGAAGCACAACCATCACCTATTCCAACTAGTGTGCCCCCACAGTATGTAGACGCGGAACTCCTTGTACAAATAGTTAAAGCAGTGATGGAGGGCATGGCTGGTTCGGCGACACAAACTACTCCCACCACGCAGATTCCACAAGCAGCCCCTTATGACTGGCACGACCATAGACAACGTGGTGCTACTAGTGCGACTAGTCAAGAGTATGAGGGAAATGGGTTGTGAACCATATATAGGGGAACAAGATGCAGAGATAGCGGGGAGATGGATTAGGAAGGTAGAAAAGACCATGATTCAAATAAGCATACCCGAAGGTTTGAGGGTAAATTGTGCAACCTAGTTACTGTCCGATAGGGCCATGACATGGTGGGAAACAGTTCAGCTGAGGCGTGCAACTAAGACACTAACTTGGAGTGACTTCAAGATAGAGTTTGAGAATCAGTTTTATTCCAGGTACCATCGTAAGGTGAAGGAACAAGAGTTATTGGCATTAAGATAGGGTGATATATCGGTATTGGAGTACGAAAGGCGGTTCCATGATCTCTCATTGTTTGCCCCATACTATGTGCCGACAGAGGAACATATGATTGAGAAGTTGAGAGATGGTTTGCGACAGGATTTGAAACAAGGATTGATTGCCTTGCGGTTTAAATCCGTGAGGGAGTTGATTGAGGCTGCACAAGCTCTAGAGGCTTGTATTGGAGAAAGCCAATGGGGACATCAGGGTATAGGCAAAAAGAGAGATTGGAACTATTTCAGCGGCAGGCCACCACTTTTGAAGAAAGGGAAAAGTGGAGTATTTGAGCAGTACAGGAAAAATGGGAGTTTGATGTTACCGCCCTACCAACAGTTAGGTAGGAGAGTGATGGTTGGCAGTCGCACTCAAGGGCAAACTCTGCAACTAGGACCGATGACCGCAAAGGCGTTGACTATCATTTTTTTGTAAAATGTGGACAAAAACACCCTGGGAATTGCTCAGTTTCCCCCGGGCAATGCTTTGTGTGCTGAGGAGAAGGTTATAGGTGGAGGAACTGTCAATATCTAGGTCAAGGGTGTCATTACTGTGGTGGAAGAGGTTATTACAAGAGGGACTGCCCTAAAAGGAACACTGGACAGGTACAGAGCTACAGACAGCCGAGTCAGAGCCACCAACAGTCAGTCACCGTGAATAGGCCAGTGAGATCTTCTCAATCAGGATCAAACTTCAGTCGAGGGAGACCGATGGCACAAAATGATCGGACCCCGGGGAGGTTCTTCCACCTGACACAGGAGGAGGTCAGGGCTGCATTGGATGTGGTGGCAGGTACACCACTAATGAATAATTTTAATGTGCATGTGTTGTTTGATCCGGGTGCCACTCACTCATTTATTGCTAGGAGAATTGTCACTAAATTGAGAAAGGGAGTAGAAATAATAGAGAAGGGGTTCGTAATTGGAACTACAATGGGAAACATGGTTGAAACAAATATTGTGTATGTAGATATAGGGGTTAGTCTATTGACACGACCAAAAGATTGATGTCTTTTCCCAAGTGCAGGAGTGTCGAAGTAATAAATAACCCGGCAAGACCGGGGTCGAACCACATGGAGGTTAATTGTATAAATTATAAATAACAACAACAACAACAACAATAATAATAATACTAACAATAATAATAATAATAATAATAAGTTAAAGAGAGCTTTGAGATGCGATATTGATGTAAGGATTAAACAATGATAAAATAATTGTCAAGGTTAGAGGATCCACTAATAGTATTTCAAACAAGTATAGTATAAACTCTTTTTATTACTCAACTGAAAACCACACACAAAGGAGGTTCCAATCGGATTATAAATTGTTAACATGATTACATTAGTTATCTTATTCGAATAATGCTAATACTTGTAAATGTTGTCAGGCATTCATGATTATAACTTATGTTAACAACAAATCAAGTTCCTTTCATAGCACAGGTGTCGGTTATACCATACGGTTGGGCTATGAAAATGCCAAGTATTTGTTGTACCAAGGTTATACAACATAAATCTAGATTAACCATTTAACAAGCAAAGTATTAAAAGTGAACAAGATAACAAATATAAAACATGTTAGTATCAAACATTAAGGTCCATGTTGAGTTTATATTATACTTATTCTTACACCATTACTGTAACCATTTCACCTTGACATGATAAAATTAGCTAAACATAATGAAAGAGAGAAGCATAAATAAACAAGGAAATGAAATGAAAAGCATAAGCAAGAGATTAATATAAACAAAACTTCAGCATTATAAAAATATAAAGAGAGAGCAAGAGCATGATCTTGATCTGAAAACCAAGATGCCTAAATATATGGCAAATGCCTCCTTTTATAGGCCAAAATTCGGAACTATTGATTT
This sequence comes from Populus trichocarpa, assembly GCF_000002775.5. NCBI lineage: Eukaryota > Viridiplantae > Streptophyta > Magnoliopsida > Malpighiales > Salicaceae > Populus > Populus trichocarpa. Next base: position 6,996,512 of record NC_037302.2, on the reverse strand, counting down.
GTTGACTAATTGTTGAGTGGGTGGCCATATCTTGACTTGGTGACAATCCATATCTTCTTGTCTGCCAAAAAGGTCATTAATAACGTCATAATTTGAACAGACTTAAATCATGAAAGTTATAGAAAATTATCTCAGCTTTCCAGGATAAAAATTTGAGGTACTTTGGATATCTAGAACTCAAGATATGGGCTGAACATTGAACAGTGTCTGGGCTGTAGGACAGATTCAGACTTCTCCGTTGTTGCTATAATTTGGACTTGAAAACGACCTCTTTAAATCTTGGACTCCCATGAAAGTTTTAGACCTATGTCTTAGCTTTCCATCCATATAAGGCAGACTTAAATCCAAGATCTACAGCTCCAGATATGACCCGATGACCGAATAGTGTTCTAGTTTGGACTGAACCACCATCTCTTTTCTAAATTTGGCCCTCTTTTTGTCCTTTCAATTTCCGTACTTACTTGTTATTATAAAACATGCTTTAGTTAAGGAGTTATTGATACTTCAAGTGCAGAATAATGATATAAAACCTTGATAAAAATGCACTTTTAAGTACTAATCATCTATCTAGGTATAAAATAGAAGAAGACTTGATTCCCTTAGAGCTGCATGATTTTGACATAATCCTAGGCATGAATTGGTTGAGTAAATACAAGGCTTTAATAGATTGTTATGTTAAAACTGTTACATTCCAAACACCTAAGGGCGAGAGGATGATTTTTTAGGGAGAGAGAATTCTCAAACCAATCGCTTTAATATCAGTTGTAACAGCCCAAAGACTTCTAAGAAAGGGATGTATGGGATACCTCACATACATCTTAAACTTTGATGATGAAGGTCCACGAATGAAGGATATTCCTATGGCGAAGGAATTCCCATATGTGTTTATAGACACTTTTTCTAGAGTCCCACCCATAGCCCAACAATCATACCGGATGGCTCCGGCAGAACTGAACGAGTTAAAGACTCAACTACAGGAATTGTTAGACAAAGGGTTTATACGGCCCAGTAATTCTCCTTGGGGAGCGCCGGTTCTATATGTAAGAAAGAAAGATGGAACCCATAGACTTTGTATTGACTATCGACAGTTGAACAAAATAACAATGAAAAACAAGTATTTGTTACCTCAGATAGACGATTTCTTTGATCAATTAAAGGGAGTGAGGGCATTTTCAAAGATAGATCTGAGATTAGGGTACTATCAGATGAAGATTAAAGAAGCGGATGTAGCAAAGACCGCATTTAGAACCCGTTACGGACACTATGAGTTTTTGGTGCTAATGTTCGGGTTAACGAATGCCCCAGCCCTCTTCATGGACTTGATGAATCGGGTTTTCCAACCATACCTTGATAAGTTTGTGATGGTATTCATTGATGATATACTAGTGTACTCGAATTCTTTCGAGGAGCACGAAGAACACTTAAGACATACCTTACAAACCTTTAAGAGATCACCAGTTATATGCAAAACTGAGTAAATGTGAATTTTGGCTGAAGAGAGTGACATTTCTGGGACACATCATTTCAGCCGAATGTGTTTTCGTAGACCCCTAGAAAGTCGAAGCAGTCTTGAAATGGGAAAGACCGACTTTGGTCACTGAAATACATAGCTTCCTGGGACTCGTAGGATACTATCGGAGATTTATCGACGGATTTTCCCTGATTGCAACCCCTTTGACCCAGCTAACTAGGAAGAATAAGAAATGGGTGTGGTCGGAAGAATGTGAGAAAAGCTTCCAAGAATTGAAGAGAAAGCTCACCACTACTCTAGTGTTAACCCTTCCCTTAGGGACCGAGGGTTTTGTGGTCTATAGTGATGCCTCGAGGAAGGGATTGGGGTGTGATTTGATGCAACATGGGAAGATGATCGCCTATGCATCAAGGCAGTTAAAGACTCTGAGGTGAACTACCCGGTGCACGACCTGGAGTTGGTTCCTGTAGTATTTGCCTTGAGGATATGGAGACACTATTTGTATGGGTCTCGAACCCAAATTTTTACTGATCATAAGAGCCTGAAGTATCTGATGTCGCAAAAGGAGTTGAACATGCGACAAAAAAGATGGATAGAGCTCATTAAGGATTATGACTGCACTATAGAATACCACCCGGGGAAAGCAAACGTGGTAGCATATGCCCTCAGTTGCAAAAATAAAGCCACCCTGAAAAGGTTAACTGTAAGAAAGGATCGGTGATTAGTACTTAAAAGTGCATTCTCACTAAGGCTTTATATCATCATATTGCACTTAAAGTATCATTAAATTCCCTAACTTAAGCATGTTTTATAATAACAAGTCTGATAATATAAGATAACTTTAATTTATGGTAAATGTTCATTTTAAATGCAGGCCTATCACATAAATCAAAGGATTGATTGATGAGTTCAACTACTGAAATTGAGAAGACAATGAGAGGGTTAAGCTTATAACAGAGATGTTGGTTCAGTCCAAACTGAAACACTGTTCAGTCATTGGGTCATATCTGGAACTATAGATTTTGGATTTCAATTTGGTTTATATGGCTAGAAAGCTCAGATATAGGCCTAAAACATTCATGGGAGTCCAAGACTCAATTCTGCTATTTGGAAGTCCAAATCTTAGCAACAATAGAGATATCAGAATCTGTCATGTAGCCCAAACACTGTTCAGTGTTCAGCCCATATCTCGAGTTTTAGAAGTTCAAATGCACCGATTCGTTTTTTGTTGGAAAGCTGAGACAATTTCTAAGAACTTTCACGAGGACAATCTATTCAAATTCTGACATTAGCAATGACGTTTTGTTCAGACAAGAAGATAAGGATTGTCACCAAGTCAAGATGTGGCCACCCACTCAACAATTAGTCATCAAATCAATAGTTCCAAATTTTGGCCTATAAAAGGAGGCATTTGCCATGCATTTAGGCATCTTGGTTTTCAGATCAAGATTATGTTTTTGCTCTCTCTCTTTATATTTTTGTAATGCTTGAGTTTTGTTTATATTAATCTCTTTTTTATGCTTTTCATTTCCTTTCCTTTACTTAGTTAACTTATATCTTATTTATGTTCTTATCTTGTTTATTTATGTTTCTCTCTTTCATTATATTTAGCTAAGTTTATTATGTCAAGGTGAAAAGGTTACACTAATTGTGTAAGAATAAGTATGGTATAAACTCAACATGGACTTTAATGTTTGATACTAACATGTTTTGTATTTGTTATCTTGTTCACTTTTAATACTTTGCTTGTTAAATGGTTAATCTAGATTTATGTTGTATAACCCTTGGCACTAATTGTGTTAGAATAAGTATAACCCTTGGTACAACAAATACTTGACACAACAAATACTTGGCACTTTCATAGCCCAACCATATGGTATAATCGACACCTATGCTATGAAAGAAACTTGATTTGTTGTTAACAGTTATAATCATGAATACCTGACAATATTTACAAGTATTAGCATTATTCGAATAAGATAACTAACGTAATTATGTTAACACTTTATAATCCAATTGGAACCTCATTTGTGTGTGGTTTTCAATTGAGTAATAAAAAGAGTTTATACTATACTTGTTTGAAATACCATTAATGGATCCTCTAACCTTGACAATTATTTTATCCTTATTTAATCCTTACATCAATATCACATCTCAAAGCTCTCTTCAACTCCTTTTCTGTTATTATTTATTTTTTTATTTGTAGTTTATACAGTTAACCTCCCCGTGTTTCGACCCTAGTCCCGGGTTATTTATTACTTCGACACTCCTACACTTAGGAGAAGACATTAACTATTTAGTCGTGTCAAGTTTTTGGCGCCGTTGTCGGGGAGGTAAATTCTTGTATAAATTATAATATTTATTTTATTCTCTTTTCACTTTTCACTTTATCTAACTTTGCTTCTTTTGTTTTGCTTCCTTTTCTTTTCTTTTCTTCCTTGTATTCTCTTCCTACACGTGCATGAGAGTTTGATCATGTACATTACGTGGTAGACTTTGTAGGTGTTGTTATGTCGCGTTCGCACAAATTAATTACCCTAGCTTCAAACACAACACACAAGATAGTATAGAGCAAGCAAGGGGTCGATCCCACGAGGAAGATTCAAGTCAGATTTTTAGTCTAGATGATATGCAATTTAGGGGGGGTTTGGACGTTATCTAGGTTAAAGCAAAAGAAAACAAAAAACTATCAAACAAAATTTAATAAAATCAGAAAATTATCAAGAGAACAAACCTTAGTTGCAAGCACACATCCACCTACAGAAATTAGAACTGATCATGGAAACAAAACATCAATTTATATTCTGAATATTTATCTCTTCTTGACATTGGTTAGTTAACGGATCCGCCGTATAACTAACCCTAACCATCAAACAACCACAGTGTTCGCACTAGTAATTTAATTCAATGGCAGCCTTAAGAACTAGATAAGTTGATTGAATGTTCGCAGTCTATGTTTGATTTGATTGAATGTTCTCCCTAAGACTAATAACGTAGATCCGCCACAATTATTAAACTCAGTTGCTTCACAAGTTCATAAACCACAACTCCGGTTTTGATATCAAACTTAGCAATAGATTGTCTACAATAATAACTTAGAGTCCGCTCTAGCAATTAAAATAAACAATCATAGGAAAAATAAGCATAGGAGAACAAACATATTCATCATATAAACTAAAAAGAAAAGGTAAAATAAATCTCACAGTTCTTGAAATCCGAAGGTTTCCGTGTCCTTGCAACCAAGAAAAAGTGTTTAGCCTTACATGTTTGTAGAACAACTAATCAAAAAGAAGGAAGAATGCATGATTTAGGGTTTCTTAGAGGAAGGGGGCGTTTTTCTCTTCTTGGCTGGCTGCTGCCTCCTTTCTTCTCTCATTCTTTTTATATCCTAGGAAACCCTAGTCTCTATTTTACAAAATAGTCTTCCCTTAAGTAGACGGTTTACATTTAAGTACTTTAATAAATATTTTCCTATAAAAGGAGAAATATCCTTGCATGAAATCTTCAAGCTTTGACGTAGAGGAGCTAAAGTTCTGAAATAAAAACTTGGATATCGGTTTAGATGCTTCGGAACGTAATTTGGACTCGTTTCTTCACAAAACCTGTTTGCTGGCAGAATTCAATTGTCATCTTTGAAAAATCATATCTCCCTCATATTTGAAGCGTTTATAGGCTGTTGCGTCAGGAATCCAACACAATTGATTTTGCATCAATTGGACTTCTGTAGCTCCAGATATTCAAGTCGGAATGGCTGAAGGTCAACACTGGCAGATTGCGAGATTTGACTTTGAAATCTACGATTTCCATGCTTTTCCTTATTTTATTTTCTTGCCTTAGCTGTCCAGAAAGGTATGGATGTTAGCTTTTTAATGCCACTAGAATCACTTCATTTCGACCTCTAGAGCTCACGCTCTGCACAAAACATCGACTGAAGGTCAAATCTGCCAATTATCTCCAATTTACTCATTTTTACATCTTTCATCCAAAAGTGCCTTCAAAACATAAAACAAAGAATATCAACGCATTTTATATATAAAACATAGGCAAAATACTAGTTAAATGTGGCTGAAACTATCGAATAATATGGTTGCATCAGTAGGGTATCCTCATCATTTTCAGAAAATATGACCGAAGAAGATAACCAGTCGCTTCATAATGAGAATAGTGAGAATAACCATGTTAGAACACTTAGAGACCACATGAATCCCACAAGAACAAGTGCACCATCATGCATAATTTTCCCTCTTGATGCATCTCATTTTAATTTTAAGCCAGGCATTATTCAACTTTTACCTTCTTTTCATGGCTTAGATCTAGAAAATCCATACTTGCATTTGAGAGAATTTGAGGAGGTCTGTAACACCTATAATGACTTAAATTGTAGCATGAACACCATCAGATTAAAGCTTTTTCCTTTTTCAATAAAAGATAAAGTTAAAACATGGCTACAAAATCTTAGACCGGGATCCATTCATGCTTTGGATGAAATGCAACAACAATTTTTAAAGAAGTTTTTTCCGTCTCACAGAACAAACTCTTTCAAAAGACAAATCATCACTTTCACTCAAAAACCAAGAGAAACATTTTACCAATGTTGGGATAGATATCGAGACTTGCTTAATACTTGCCTTCATCATGGTTTTGAAACATGGAGATTGGTTTCACATTTTTATGAAGGGTTAACACCTAAAGATAGACAAATGGTGGAATTGATGTGCAATGGAACTTTTGAAGATAAAGACCCTAATGAAGCAATGGAGTACCTAGACTTGCTAGCTGAAAATGCTCAAAATTGGGATACTACAGGCACTTATGAGGCACCAAGTAAAACTAAACCTCATACATCTAGTGGAGGAATGTACAACCTTAGGGAAGATCATGACCTCTAAGCCAAGTTTGTATCTTTGGCTAGAAAAGTCGAGGCACTTGAATTGAAAAAGAGTGGTCAATTAAAATCTGTTTAAGAAATTGTTTGTCAAATCTATGAAACCAATGAACACTCAACAAATGATTGTCCAACTTTGCCTTCTTTTAGGGAATGCCTCCATGAACAAGCCCATGCTTTAAACAGTTTCCAAAGGCCCAATCATAACCCATACTCGCAAACATATAACCCTAGTTGGAGAAATCACCCAAATGTTAGTTGGAAGAGTAATGCACAAACTTCACAACCACCGTTTCAAGCACACTATAATTTCAAAAATTCTCATGGATATGCACCTCCTTACACTCCACCTCCTAGAAGAAATCTTGAGGAAACATTGCATGCATTCATTGAAAAGCAAGAGACAATCAACACTCAACTTGCTCAAAATATGACAGATTTTAAAGATAATCTTGCAAAGTTCACATCTGCTCCCAGTTTTCAAGAGAAAGGTAAGTTTCCATCCCAACCACAGCAAAATCTCAGGAGGCAATACAATGCAAATGCAAGTAGTTCTGGAAGCCAACATATGGATCAAGTCAAATTAGTTATCACTCTTTGTAGTGGTGAGGTTATTGAAAAACTAACTCTTGAAACTTGTGAGAAAGATGATGAGTCAATCTCTGAGGGTAAGGAAGGGGTTGAATCTGAACATTGCAAAGAAAAGACTGATTTCCCGCCAGCACTTCCATTTCCTCATGCCATGACTAAACAAAGAAAAGTCATTAATCCTAGAAACTAAAGGAAAAGGTAGCCATCATTATTGTTTCCAAGTTGTAGTAGGATTCTTTTGTTTTCTTTGTTGTGTTTTCTCCTTACCTAATAAGGAAATAAACAAAATAATAAATCCTAATACTTAAAGGAAATAATTAATGTTCCCATACATAATAGAAAGTTCAAAACTAATTAGGAATCTACAAAACACATAAACACATCATAAACACAAGACCGACCAAAAATTTGGAAAATTGTCAACCTTGTTTCCAAAACCTCATAGCCCAAACAAGGTTGGATTGGGCCACTCTTACACATGGATAAGATGTACTAACACTTCCTTTTGATACTTCAATGGACCCTTCAAATCTGACTTTGTCAAAACCTTCAAAACCAATACATTCAATGTCTCTTTCTATGCCTTTGTCTTGGACTAAGTCATTTGACCATTTGGAACATGTACCTTGATGGTATTTGTGGGTTGATCCACATCAAAGTCCCACGTTATTAAATCATAAGCTTTCATCAAATCCACCATCATATACCACCTAGGAGGACTCCTTCTTCAATGATAATTATGAAGAAGCTCCTATGATAATAAGATATTGTCATTGATATTCCCCCCCTCAACAAAGGCGGACTGAAACAGACCAAATCTAGGAGCACACTTTTAACTCTATTAGTAATAATCTTGGCAACGTATTCGTAAATGATGTTGCAACAAGAAATCAGCCTAAAATCCTTAACCCTTGAAGGGTTAGGAACCTTAGAAATTAAAGCAATAAAAGTAGCATTCACCTACTTGAGTAGCCTACCAGACTTGAAGAAAGACTGAACAACATTAATAGTGTCTAGACCAACAATACTCCAAGCTTTCTTAAAAAAACCCACATCGAAGCCATCTAAACCAGGAGCCTTATTATCCTTAAGAGATAAGGGAACCTTTAGAATTTTGTCATCACTAACTGGAGTTTCAAGGCTCATGGTTTGAGAAGAAGACAACCGTCGAGGAAGAGCCTCACAAAAAAAAAAGTAGTCAATACAAGAATCTAACCGAGACCCCCCCACCTAAAAAAAAAGATTCTTAAAGTAGTTAACAATAATGTCATTTACCTCTTTTGCATCAGTAATACAAGTGCCATTATCATCATGAATGGAAAGAGTTTCATTGCGGTATTGACGATTCTTAATCGAGTTAAAGAAAAACTTTGAATTCTTATCCTTTAAATTCAATTAATGAACCCAAGATTTTTGCCTAAGAAAGCTCTCCTCGGCTTAAGCAATCCTCACATACTCCTTAACCAACATAGACTAAGTTCTATGCATTATTGAATCAAGAGGATTTTGTTGCACCAGATATTGAGCATCTTTTATTTCTCTCTTAGCCATCGAAACCCTCTCAAGAAAGCTTAGAAAGAAACTTCTTATTAAAGTATCTCAAAACAACCTTAACATTCTGCAGTTTCTTACACAAAATGAACATCGAAGTACCAATGACTTCCTTATCCCAAACCTCGGAAATAATTTGTAAAAAATCAAGATGATTGATGCAACCATATTATTCGATAGTTTCACCCATATTTAAATAGTGTTTTGCATATGTTTTATATATAAAATATCTTAATATTCTTTGTTTTATGCAAAAAGGAGTAAATTGGAGGTAATTGGCAGATTTGACCTTCAGTCAATGTTTTGTGCAGAGCGTTAGCTCTAAACGTCAAAATGAAGTGATTCTAGTGGCATTAAAAAGATAACATTCATACCTTTCTGGACATCTAAGGCAAGAAAATAAAATAAGGAAGAGCATGGAAATCGCAGCTTTCAAAGTCAATTCTCGCAATCTGCCAGTGTTGACCTTTGGCCATTCCAACTTAAATATCTGGAGCTACAGAAGTCCAATTTATGCAAACTCAATTATTTTGTATTACTGACTAAAAGGCCTATAAACGCTCCCAATTTCAACCAAAAACGATGTCACGTGAGGGAGATATGATTTTTCAAAGATGACAACTGAATTCTGCCAGCAAACAGTTTTCATGAAGAAACGAGTCCAAATTACATTCTGAAGCATCTAAACCGATATCCAAGTTTTTATTTCAGCAATTTAGCTCCTCTAAGTCAAAGTTTGAAGATTTCATGCAAGGTTATTTCTTCTTTTTTAGGAAACTAGTTATTGAAGTACTTAAATGTAAACAATCTACTTAAAGGAGGACTATTTTGTAAAATAGAGACTAAGGTTTCCTAGGATATAAAAAGAATGAGAGAAGAGAAGGGGGGCAGCTAGCCAAGAAGAGAAAAATGCCCCCTTCCTCTAAGAAACCCGAATAATGCATTCCTCCTTTTTGATTAGTTGTTCAACAAACATGCAAGGCTAAACTCTTTTTCTTGGTTGTAAGGACACGGAAACCTTCGGATTTCAAGAACTGCGAGATTTATTTTACCTTTTCTTTTTAGTTTATATGATGAATATGTTTGTTCTCATATGCTTATTTTTCCTATGATTGTTTATTTTAATTGCTAGAGCAGACTCTAAGTTATTGTTGTAGACAATCTATTGCGTATATGAACTTGTGAAGTAACTGAGTTTAATAATTATGGCGGATCTACGTTAATCTTAGGGAGAACATTCAATCAAATCAAACATAGACTGCAGACAGTTATGTTTTCTTGATTAATCACCTTATCTAGTTCTAGGCCATTGAATTAAATTACTAGTGCGGACACTGTGGTTGTTTGATGGTTAGGGTTAGTTATACGGCGAATCTGTTAACTAACCAATGTTAAGAAGAGATAAATATTCAGAATATAAATTGATGTTTCGTTTCCATGATCAGTTCTGATTTCTATAGGTAGATGTGTGCTTGCGACCAAGGTTTGTTCTCTTGATAATTTTATGATTTTATTTAATTTCGCTTGATAGTTTTCTATTTTCTTTTGCTTTAGCCTAGATAACATCCAAAACCCCCCCTCAAATTGCATATCATCTAGCATAAAAATTTGACTTGAACCTTCCTCGTGGGATCGATCCCTTGCTCTATACTATCTTGTGTGTTGTGTTTTAAGCTAGGGTAATTAATTTGTGTGACCGCGACATCACAACAAATTTTGGCGCCGTTGCTTGGGAAGTAATTTTAGTTGATTCTTGTGCTATTTTTTTTATTTGCTGTGATTGTTATTTCTTTTTCTAAAAAAAAAATTAGAATTTTTGCTTGCTGCGGTACTGTTCATTACGGCAGCGGTACTGTTCAAAACAGATTTTTTGGTGGAATTAGGTTTCAGCCGTTTGTTTCCTGAAGGGAAACGACGTTCTAAATAGGACTAGTGGTGCACCACTTGGCCCATCTTATCGAGGCCAAATTCTGCTTTTTTTCTAGGGTTTTTAGGCAGTTTTAGTTTTCTAGCGTAGGATTTTCGTACAATTTACATTGTTTTCGATCTCTTGTGTGGTTGGTTTCTTTTGAGTTTTCTTGACGATTTATGTCTGTAACCCGTTCTACTAACCAAAGTCAAGTGCCGGTGGATCTCGTATAGAAAACACTTTACGCAGGTTACGAAAGGAAGCTCGCATCAACACTATGGTTGTTGCATGACAACAAACACTCAAGGAGCTTGCTGCTCCTAACGTGGAAAATCAACCATTGTGCATAAACATCGACAATAATGTAAACTTTGAGCTCAAATCTGGTTTTATACATTTGCTACCAACATTCAATGGTCTTGCAGGAGAAGATCCTCATATTCATCTCAAGGAGTTCCATATGGTTTGCGTTGGCATGAAACCAAATGGAGTTGACGAAGAACATGTTAAGTTGTAAGGTTTACCTTTCTCTTTAAAAGGGGCAGCAAAGGCATGGTTTTTCTCTATTCTCTCAGGTTCCATTGGAACTTGGAATGTCATGAAGAAGTTTTTCCTTGAAAAATATTTCCCAGCATCTCGAGTTGCCAACATAAGGAAAAAAATATATGGGATTCGACAATCTCATGGAGAGACACTTTCCGAGTATTGGGAAAGATTTGAGGAATGTGCATTCAATGCTCTCACCATCAGATACCCGATCAACTACTCATTCAATATTTCTATGAAGGACTGATGCCTACTGATTGTAGTATCATTGATGCGGCAAGTGGAGGGGCATTAGTAGATAAGACACCTGAGGCTGCACGCCAATTGATCTCAAATATGGCAGCCAACTCGAAACAGCTTGGCACCCGTGGAGACTTCGCAAATAAACGAGTAAATAAGGTAAGTATTTCTAACATTGAGAATAAAGTTAATGATCTTACTTCTCTTGTGCGTTCTTTGGCTTGTGGCAATGTACAACAGGTGGAAGTTTGTAGCATATGCTCCTTACAAGGACATGCTTCGGATATGTGCCTAACAATGCAAGAAGATTACATTGAACAAGCTAATGCAGTTGATGGAGCATTCAATAGACAGCTTCAGCATAAGTATGATCCTTTTTCCCACACGTACAATCCTGGATGGAGAGATCATCCAAACTTATGTTATGGGAACCAGCCTCAACAAGGCAATTAAGGACGACAGTTCCATCCCCATGGATTTCAGCCCCTACAAAATTATCAAGCAAGACAACCCCATCCATTCACAAACTCCAATGTTATGGGGTTGTCATCCAGTGATGATCTTCGTAAGATGATGAAAACTTTGGCTTCTAACACTATGGCCTTACAACAAAATGTCATGTCTTTTCAAAAGGAAACAAGGTCAAGTATTCATAACTTGGAGAAGCAAATGGGGCAAGTAGCTTCAAGTGTGGGGAAATTGGAAGCACAAATGAATGGAAAATTGTCCTCCCAAGCATTGAATCCAATAGAGAATGTTAGTGCGATCATGCTGCGAAGTGGGAAAGAACTTGAAGAGAAAGGTCGAAACAAATTGAGATGGAGGAAGAAGAAGAGATAGAAATCAAATTGAGTACAAAGAAGGAACATCCTCCTCCTCCACAAAATGAAACATCGACCAACACTTCAAAGGTAACTCCTCACTCAATGAATTTCAGTTTTAAAACAATTCCACCCTTTCCTGTGAGTTCTTCTAGGTCAAAGAAAGAGGACAAAGAAAAAGAGATTTTAGAGGTTTTCAAGAAAGTAGAACTCAACATTCCTTTACTTGATGCTATCAAGCAAATTCCTAAGTATGCCAAATTCTTGAAGAAGTTGTGTACTACAAAGAGAGCTTTCAAACTGAAAGGTCATGAAATGGTAAGTATGGGTGAAGTTGTATCTGCTATTGTTCAAAAGAATATGCCTTTGAAGCAAAAAGACTCAAGTGTGTTTACTATCCCATGTGGTATTGGTAATGCTAGTTTCAAAAGGTGAGCCTTTGAATAAAACTAGCATTGTAATACAACTTGCGGATCGTACTTTTGTTTACCCACTTGGTGTGATAGAATATGTCCTAATCAAGATTGATAGTTTGGTCATTCCATACGACTTTTATATTCTTGATATGGAACATGATTCTTGTGATTCATCAAACAACACTCCTATATTGTTTGTGAGACCATTCTTGAAAACTGCCAATACAAAAATTGATTGTGGTAAAGATACTTTGTCTATGGAGGTAGGAGATGAAAAAAATGAATTTAATTTTCATGATGCAATGACATATCCTTATAGCAATGTTTATTCTATCACATGTTATGACCAAGTTGATAAGTGTGTGCAGCAAGTTTGTGATTTTGATAGTGAGGATGGATTAAGCGTAGCTTTGAGCTATGGCTATGATTTTACCAAGATAGAAGAGATGGAGAGGCATATATGTGTTCCCCAAAACATGCATGAATCAGAATTGGCTTTGCAAGCTTTGCAAACTGTTCCCCATGATGTAGGAGTCATTCACCCCATCATGGACAGTGGATGGGTGGCGCCTATCCTTTTGGTGCCCAAAAAGATTGGAATTACGTTGGAAGAAATACAAAATGATGCTTATGAGAATGCAAGGATTTACAAAGAAAAGATCAAAAGTCTTCATGACTGAATGATTACAAGAAAAAAGTTTAACGTTGGAGACAAAGTCCTTCTTTATCATTCGTGTTTGAAACTTTTTCCTGGAAAGTTGCGCTTTCATTGGATTGGACCCTTTGTTATTTCTAATGTTTTTCCTTATGGTGCAGTTGAAATTACAAGTTTAGAAACCAACAAAGTACTCAAGGTCAATAGGCATCGCTTGAAACCTTTCTATGAAAGTTGGACGACGGAACTCACCGCTTTTGCGAAGTTAGCTGAACCAATCTATCAAGAATGAGCATGCAAAATATCGAGCCAATGACATAAAACAAAAGCGCTTACCGGGAGGCAACCCAACACAGAAAGAAAAAAAAAACAGATTTGCTTTATTTTCCCTTATCTTTTATTTTTGACATTTTACTTTATTTTTGTCATTCTCCTATATTCCTTTTCTTTTATTTCAACATTGAGGACAAATTTGTGTTTTAAGTGTGGGGGTATTGGGAGAATGTTGGTTTTCTCATTTTGATTTTCTTTGTTGTTCCAAAAAAAAAAACAAATTTTTATGTTTGATCTTTTGAACTCCTATTGGTTTATGAGAATGTGAGTATTATATATGAGAATTAATTGAGATAGATGAAGATATAAATCGAATGAAGGAGTGTCCATGCAAGTTTTAAAGTTTAATTGGTTTAGGGATTGACTTTGAGAATATGTCATGTTGACTTTATAGTGTTATACCAATGCAAGCTTTTGAGCCTTCAACATTATATTCCTTGATTGTACATTCTTTCAATGATATGTATCTCTAGAACTTGCTTTATATCTTGTTGAGATTACATTTGCATTACATATATACATGAAGATGATAAAGGCATTAGGAATTTTAACCACTTGAGCCAAAAAGCCAACTTAAAGCATATTATCCTTAGTGAGCCCCCTTTTGAGCTTGTTTATCTTTTCTTTGCTTTATCCATGTATAAGCCTTAACTTTATATATGTTTTTCTTTTCCCCTGGCCAAGGATTAGTAGAGCATATACTTGTGATATTTCATGGAATTATGGTTGGAAATTATATAAAAAGAAAGAAGAAGTGATGCTTGATGAAAAGATGGGCAAAGTTGCCAAAGGTAAAAAAAAAGGAAAAAAAAAAGAAAAAGAAAAAAAAGGAAAGAAAGAAAAAAGTGTTCCTTTATGTTCTTAAGATTTTATGTTGAAAGAGCTTGAAATCAAAAGAAATTAAGCATTGGTGATTAAAGATGAAAAATTTATGTGCTTTGATGGAATATCTTGTTTGAAATATCATTTTTCAGAATGCTCTACTTTCTTTGGTTTGAACCTTTTCTTTTACTCTCTTTTACCTCACCTTAACCTTAGCTCCTTTACAACCGGAAAATAAGACCTTTTGATTCATGCATTGCTTGTAATATGTTAGTAATGGAGATGAGATTGAAAAGCAAGCTTATGGTAGAACATATTCATTGATTGAATTTGAGAGATTTAAACACATATGCCCTAAACACGTGAGTGTTGGAGTGTATATCAATGAGAGGACCTATCACTTTGGCATGGCATACATTTCATTTAAATCCCGATAATTAATTGAGTTTTGAAGTTTGCATGTAAATAAATTCATGAAAATTTATACTCTTTATCCTTCTTGATTGTATTCTTGTTTATAATGCATATATTCTCTGATATTGATGGGAGATTAGGAAATTAGTCATAGTGATTTGATTTAATTTAATTTTAATTTGATTTTACTTATCCTTTCTCGAGGACGAGCAAGAGCTAAGTGTGGGGGTATTTGATGCAACCATATTATTCGATAGTTTCACCCACATTTAACTAGTGTTTTGCCTATGTTTTATATATAAAATATCTTGATATTTTTTATTTTATGTTTTGAAGGTACTTTTGGATGAAAGATGCAAAAAGGAGTAAATTAGAGGTAATTTGCATATTTGACCTTCAGTCAATGTTTTGTGCAGAACATGAGCTCTAGAGGTCAAAATGAAGTGATTCTAGTGGCATTAAAAAGATAACATTCATACCTTTCTGGACATCTAAGGAAAGAAAATAAAATAAGGAAGAGCATGGAAATCGCAGCTTTCAAAGTCAAATCTTGCAATCTGCCAATGTTGACCTTTGGCCATTCCGACTTGAATATCTGGAGTTACAGAAGTCCAATTTATGCAAACTCAATGTTTTTGGATTCCTGACTAAAAGGCCTATAAACTCTCCACATTTCAGCCAAAAAAGATGTCACATGAGGGAGATATGAGTTTTCAAAGATGAAAACTGAATTCTGCCAGCAAACAGGTTTCATGAAGAAATGAGTCCAAATTACATTCCGAAGCATCTAAACCGATATCCAAGTTTTTATATCAGCAATTTAGCTCCTCTAAGTCAAATTTTGAAGATTTCATGCAAGGTTATTTCTTCGTTTTTAGGAAAATAGTTATTGAAGTACTTAGATGTAAACAATCTACTTAAGGGAGGACTATTTTGTAAAATAGAGACTAGGGTTTCCTAGGATATAAAAAGAATGAGAAAAGAGAAGGGGGGCAGCCAGCCAAGAAGAGAAAAATGCCCCCCTCCTCTAAGAAACCCAAAATCATGCATTCCTCCTTTTCGATTAGTTGTTCAACAAACATGCAAGGCTAAACTTTTTTTCTTGGTTGCAAGGACATGGAAACCTTCGGATTTCAAGAACTGTGAGATTTATTTTACCTTTTCTTTTTAGTTTATATGATGAATATGTTTGTTCTCCTATTCTTATTTTTCCTATGATTGTTTATTTTAATTGCTAGAGCGGACTCTAAGTTATTATTGTAGACAATCTATTGCTAAGTTTGATATCAAAACCGGAGTTGTGGTATATGAACTTATGAAGTAACTGAGTTTAATAATTATGGTGGATCTACGTTATTAATCTTAGGGAGAACATTCAATCAAACCAAACATAGACCGCGGACAATTATGTTTTCTTGTTAATCAAGTTATCTAGTTCTTAAGGCTGCCATTGAATTAAATTACTAGTGCAGACACTGTGGTTGTTTGATGGTTAGGGTTAGTTATACGGCGGATCCGTTAACTAACCAATGTTAAGAAAAGATTAATATTCAGAATATAAATTGATGTTTTGTTTCCATGATCAGTTCTGATTTCTGTAGGTGGATGTGTGCTTGCGACCAAGGTTTGTTCTCTTGATAATTTTATGATTTTATTTAATTTCGCTTGATAGTTTTCTATTTTCTTTTGCTTTAGCCTAGATAACATCCAAAACCCCCCCTCAAATTGCATATCATCTAGCATAAAAATCTGACTTGAACCTTCCTCGTGGGATCGACCCCTTGCTTGCTCTATACTATCTTGTGTGTTGTGTTTTAAGCTAGGGTAATTAATTTGTGCGACCGCGACATCGCAACAATGATTAACACAAAAATCAAAATACTTGAATGAAACCTTCCTTTTAGGCATTTTTTGCAAGTTTGACTAACTTTGAAGAATGATCAGATATACCAAAAGGAAGAAATAAACCTTTAGAAGCTGTGAAATCACATTTCCACTTCACATTAACAAGCACTCAATTCAATTTTTTAAAGGTAGGATTATTACATTGTTAATTAGTCCAAGTGAACATAGAACTAATGATGCGAACCCTAGCAGAATTTAATGGTTTTCGTGACCCCAAGATCAATCTAACCCAAGTTTGTTGAAATTTGAATGAGCTTATCACAATGGAAGACTTGCTCCAAGGCAACAAGACTATAAACCAACTCGATCACAACGCCTCCACCTGGAGACGAGCAAAAGAAGTATAAATTCACAACAAAGAATGGTCAATTCTTTGAAGAGTTGAAAGTTCAATCAAGAACCAAGATTGAGCAAACAAAATTCGGCTACAATGCTGAAAATATTATCAAAAGTCTGCCCTAAAATTATTCCTAAAGAGTATTTATACTCCAAGCCAAAACCCTAGTTTCTCTAATGGGTCTCACATAAACCCAATTTAAATAATAATCAAACCAAGCTAAAACTAGCCCAAACTAATTAAAATAAAAAAAATAAACAAGTCTAAAACCCAAACAAATTGTCTCCTCTCAAAATAATTAAAGTTTGATAGCCCAACTAATTAAATAAGACAAGTTCGTTGTTTCTGCATTCTGTCTGGCAGCAGCAAGGCCCAACTTAAAACAGATGGTTCTCTCTCGTCTTAATGAATTAGAAGGTGTGCCATATACCGTTGGAAAGGTATGGAAGTCTAGTTTCCAGCCCAACTAGAATCACATCAAAATTAGATATGTAACTCCAGTTATGACTAAAAGAGTAACGAAAGGTCAAACTGTCCGAATGTAGTCTTCTTCTCCCAATCCTTGTGTAATGGTCTTGGTTCCACCAACAAGCCCCTCTTGAACATGAATCAGATTAATCAAGGCTTGATCTTTATTATTACAAATCCTCTTGAAGTCCACCTTAGCCCATGTATCTTGAAGAAGTCCATTGAAAGCTTCTTTGAACTTCTTAGACCTAAGCCTAGTAATTGAACCAACTGGAACCTCCAATGGATCCTTGATGGTTGGATCGCATCATCTCCTCGCTCCTCAAAAGGATTCGACCTCGAATCATCACCTACATCAAATGAAGAAAGATCAGAAACATTGAATATAGCACTAACACCATACTCACCTGGTAGATCCACTTTGTAGGCATTATCATTAATCATTTCTATGATCTGATAAGGACCATCTCCTCGAGGCATCAACTTTGATCTTCTTTGTTCAGGAAACCTTTCCTTCCTCATATGCACCCAAACCCAATCACCTGGTTCAAATCTCACTAATTTTCGTCCCCTATTGGCTTTGTTTCCATATGATTCATTCTTCTTTTCTATTTGTTTCTGAATTTTTACATAGAGATCTTTCACTACCTGTGCTTTTTGATTACCATCAAGACTAACCCTTTCATCAACAGGCAAAGAAATCAAATCTAATGGGGTCAAAGGGTTAAAACCATAAACAATCTCAAATGGGGAATAATCAGTAGTAGAATGCACACTACGATTATATGCAAATTCAATGAATGACAAACAATCTTCCCAATTTTTAAGATTCTTTTGAATGATAGCCCTTAACAATTGAATCAAAGTCCGGTTAACAACTTCAGTTTGGCCATCTGTTTGTGGATGACAAGTAGTAGAATATAAAAGTTTAGTTCCTAACTTACCCCACAAAACCTTCCAAAAGTAACTCAAAAACTTAACGTCTCGATCGGATACAATGCTCTTAGGAAGACCATGTAGCCGAATGACCTCTATAAAGAATAGGTCAGCTATATTTATTGCATCATCAGTTTTATGGCAAGCAATGAAATGTGTCATCTTAAAAAATCTATCCACAACAACAAATATAGAATCTCTCCCTTTCCTATACCTAGGTAGACCTAAAATGAAATCCATAGAAATATCAACCCAAGGTTCCTTAGGAACAGGCAAAGGTGTGTATAGTCCATAAGGCATTACCCTAGACTTAGCTTGTCTTCATGTTATGCACCTATCACATATTCTTTGCACATCTCTTTTCATATTAGGCCAATAAAAGTGCTCATGCAGAACCTCCAAAGTTTTAGTAATTCCAAATTGCCCCATTAAACCTCCCCTATATGCTTCCCTCACAAGTAATTCACGTAAAGAACAATTAGGCACACATAACTTATTTTTCTTAAACAAAAATCCATCATGCCTAAAATATTTATCCATGGCCAAAACCTTGCATGTGTCATATATAGCACCGAAATCATGATCATCAAGATACAATTCCTTAATATACTCAAATCCTAGCAATTTAGTATTAAGAGTATTAAGAAGAACATGCCTTCGCGACAAGGCATCGACGACCACATTTTCCTGAACTTGCTTGTATTTAATCACATATGAAAAGATTTCAATAAATTCAACCCATTTAGTATGTCTCCTACTTAACTTACCTTAACCCTTCAAATGTTTCAACGATTGGTGATCAATATGTATGAGAAACTCTCGGGGCCACAGATGATGTTGCCAAGTCTCCAAAGCCCGCACGACTGCATACAACTCTTTATCATAAGTGGGATAGTTAAGAGTTGCACCATTGAGTTTCTCACTAAAATAAGCGATGGGCCATTTTTCTTGCATTAAAATGGCTCCAATACCTATTCCTGAAGCATCATATTCAATCTCAAAAGCTTTATTAAAATCAGGTAAAGATATTAAAGGTGCCGAAATCAACTTTGATTTTAATAAGCTAAAAGCATTTTCTTGTTCTTCTCCCCACTTGAAACCCACGACTTTCTTAACAATTTCAGTCAATGGAGAGGCTATCGTACTAAAGTCTTTAACAAATCTCCTATAAAAACTAGCCAAACCATGAAAACTCCTAACGTCTGTTAAGGATTTTGGTGTAGGCCATTCTTGAATAGCCTTAACCTTAGCCTCATCCATTTCTATACCTTTTGCACTAACCACATATCCAAGAAAAACAATCATATCCATGCAAAAGTCACACTTTTTCAAATTAGCATATAAGGACTCTTTTCTAAGCACATCAAGAACTTGTCTCAAATGACTTATATGCTCATCAATCTCCTTACTATAAATCAAGATATCATCAAAGTAAACGACTATAAACTTACCAATAAAAGCACGCAACACATGATTCATCAATCTCATAAAAGTACTAGGTGCATTAGTAAGTCCAAAAGGCATAACCAACCACTCATACAAACCATATTTAGTTTTAAAAGCAGTTTTCCATTCATCCCCTTCTTTTATCCTAATTTGATGATAACCACTTTTCAAATCAATTTTTGAAAACAATTTAGAACCATGTAATTCATCCAACATATCATCTAATCTAGGAATGGGATGTCGATACTTTACAGTGATGTTATTGATAGCTCGACAATCCACACACATTCGCCAAGTTTTGTCCTTTTTTGGAACAAGAAGCACGGGAACTGCACAAGGACTCATGCTCTCTCGAATGTATCCTTTCGACATCAACTCCCCCACTTGCCTTTGAAGCTCCTTAGTCTCTTCAGGATTGCTCCTATAAGCCAGCCTATTTGGTATAGATGCTGCTGGAACAAAGTCAATTTAATGCTTAATACCTCTAATTGGCGGCAAACCACTAGGAATGTCATCCAGAAAGACATCCTCAAATTCCTGCAAAAGAACTTTAACAACACTAGGAACACAAGAATCTAAATCATCTGAGTTAAAGAATGCCTCCTTATACACAAGTAAAATCATAGGCAAGTCAGAAAGATAGGCATGTTTAAGATCATTAGATTTTGCAAAAAAATTAAGGTGTTTCCCCACTTTTTCTACACACTCTTCTTTTCTCACCCTTTCTTTCTTCTCTCCACTCTCGGCCTTCTTTTCATCGTTTTGTTTTTGGCCATGACCCTCCCCTAATGTCCTAACGGCAGAAACTTTGTTCCTTTTTGTTTTCAACTCATGGCTCACTTTCTTTTCTCTCTTCCTCACATCCTCACCATGTTGTTCAGCTTGTTTTTCCATTTTAGCCAAATCTTTTTGTTCCTCCACTTTGGCCGAAACATGTTGCTCTTCCTCATAACCCTTCTTCAATTGAATTTGATCTTCATACACTTGCTTTGGTGATAGTGGGGCAAGTGTATAAATCCTTCCATCCTTTTCTAATGAATACCTGTTCTTAAACCCATCGTGCTTGGCTTTTCTATCAAATTGCCAAGGCCTCCCTAGTAACAGATGAGTAGCATCCATAGGCACAACATCACATAACACTCCATCCTTATATTTGCCTAATGAAAAAGAAATCATCACCTGTCTTTTCACCCTAACAACACCACATTCATTCAACCATTGAAGTTGATAAGGCCTCTCATGCTTTATGGTATTCAATCCCAACTTTCTAACTAAAGTAACACTAGCAACATTAGTACAACTACCACTATCAATGATCATACTATATACCTTATCGTTGATTAGGCATCTAGTATGGAAGATGTTCTCCATTTGTTGCTCCACATCATCCTCCTTAGTCTGAACACTAAGTGACCTTCAAATCACCAAAACTTTATCACCAGCAGCATACTCTAAATCACTAACATCCTTAAGTGGGGGCATGTCATCACAATCAGAGTCCTCACTAGTGGACACAATCTCTCCATCATCCCTTAGAATCATAACTCGACGATTTGCACATTCTGATGCATAGTGTCCCAATCCTTGACACTTGAAACACTTTATATCACGATTACGCTTCGGTTGAACTTCTCCCTTAAGTTTTTGACCATTGGTCGAAACCTGCTTCTTCATGGAGATAGGTTCGGCAACTTTAGAAGTCACCAAAGGCTTCAATGACGCACTACCCTCTCTCTTATAATTCATCTTCCAACCCAAAGAAGACCCCGTATAAGCTCCAGATCATGTATTACCCTTCCTTTTCAACTGTCCTTCAACCTTAATGGCTAAGTGTACTAACTCTTCTAAATCAACATATGATTGCAACTCTATAACATTAGCTATGTCTCTATTCAAGCCATTCAAAAACCTAGACATCGTAACTTCCTCATCTTCATTAACATTAGCTCTAATCATAGCCACCTCTAATTCTTTCTAAAACTCCTCCACACTCTTATTACCCTGTGTAATCATTTGTAAACGATTAAACAACTCCCGATAATAATGTTTAGGAACATACCTCTTCTTCATTATTGTCTTCAACTCCTCCCATGTGCTAACTGGTCTTTCTCTATTCCTTCTTCTTTCTACCACCAATCTCTCCCACCAAACCATGGCATAGTCAGTAAAATCCACTACAACTAACTTAACCTTCTTTTCTTCAGAGTACCTATGGATGTCAAAAATCATCTCCACCTTTTTTTTCCCAATCTAAATAAGCTTCCGGATCAGTTTTTCCCTTAAAAGCTGGGCTTTTTAACTTAATACTACCCAAATTTCGGTCTATATCTCCCAAATCATCAAAATCTCCTCTGTGCTCAAAATCCCTATGTGGTCGAATATGTCCCCTCCTTGACCGATTCTCATACCTCTCTCTCCTATGTGTACGGAACCCACCACCACGATTAAGATCATCCTCGACTTCATCTATAGAGTTTCCAACAACACTCTCCTCCTTCCTAGCTTCTCTACCCCTTTTACTACGCCCTCAATCAGACCTAGTCTCTAATTTTTCACTCCTAGTCATCAGCTCACCAAACATAAATTCCATTTGTTGTTGTATTCTTGAAAGCCCATCTTTTTGGATTTCACCGTTCTTCTGTGGCACACTATTAGAAGATATTTTTATTTTTTTTAAACCTGCACGAAAATCGTTAGCAATAAAAATAACACCTCACACACTCGTGTTTCACACAAATTTATAGGCTTTTCACTCGAATATGCTCCCTATGCCTTTTTCCACTCAAATTGCCTTTCTTTAGTTCTTGAAATCACTTAGCAACAATTCAGAAAAAAAAAAAACAACCAACTATACAGTGAATTTATAAATTTGATATAGACTCTAGAAGCAAGAAATTACAAAACTAACAAAACGAAACTCGATGACAAATTCACGAATGGCAATGCAAATTTGTATGAAAAATATGACAATTTGAAGACACGAAAAAAAATCAGAAAAGAGCTAAACAATTATGAATTATCAAGAACTAAGGATTTAATTCAAAAAAATTCCAGAAACTCAAGAAAATCAACTAAACTACCCAAATTTTCAAGAAACACAAACAAGACTACTAAAAGATTTAGCCAAAACAAAAAAGAGTGATTTTTCTTTTCTTTTCTTTTTTATGCGGCAACAATCAAGATTTCAAGATCAAGCCTCCTTTATATATATATATATATATATATATATATATATATATATATATATATATATTTCAGGAAGAACAAAACAAAATCAAGAACTTAGGTGTGTATGCCGATTTTGATTAAGGAAGCATAAAAAAAAAAAAGAACACTAACTTATGATTAAGTGTTCAACAAAGCAATAAAAAGTAAGATCCCTAATTTTTTTTTTTATATATATATATAGGTGGCCAAATCTATCAAGAATCAAACAAGAAACAATAAAGACTCAAATTGAAGGATATAACTTGTGGTTACATCAGCTCTGATACCAACTGATGCGAACCCTAGCGGAATTTAATGGTATTCGCGACCCCAAGATCAATCTAACCCAAGTTTGTTGAGATTTGAATGAGCTTATCACAATGGAAGACTTGCTCCAAGGCAATAAGACTATAAACCAACTCGATCTCAACGCCTACACCTGGAGACGAGCGAAAGAAGTATAAATTCACAACAAAGAATGGTCAATTCTTTGAAGAGTTGAAAGTTCAATCAAGAACCAAGATTGAGCAACCAAAAGTCGGCTACAATGCTAAAAATATTATCAAAAGTCTACCCTAAAATTATTCCTAAAGAGTATTTATACTCCAAGACAAAACCCTAGTTTCCCTAATAGGTCTCACATAAACCCAATTTAAATAATAATCAACCCAAGGTAAAACTAGCCCAAACTAATTAAAATAAAAAAAAATAAACATGTCTAAAACCCAAACAAATTGTCTCCTCTCAAAATAATTAAAGTTTGATAGCCCAACTAATTAAATAAGACAAGTTCGTTGTTTCCGCATTCTGTCTGACAGCAACAAGGCCCAACTTAAAATGGATGGTTCTCTCTCGTCTTAATGAATTAGAAGGCGTGCCATATACTATTGGAAAGGAATGGAAGTCTAGTTTCCAGACCAACTAGAATCACATCAAAATTAGATCTGTAACTCCAGTTATGACTAAAAGAGTAACGAAAGGTCAAACTGTCCTAATGTAGTCTTCTTCTCCCAATCCTTGTGTAATGGTCTTGGTTCCACCAACAAGCCCCTCTTGAACATGAATCAGATTAATCAAGGCTTGCTCTTTATTATTACAAATCCTCTTGAAGTCCACCTTAGCCCATGTATCTTGAAGAAGTCCATTGAAAGCTTCTTTGAACTTCTTAGCCCTAAGCCTAGTAACTAGACCAACTAGAACCTCCAATGGATCCCTTGATGGTTGGATCGCATCAACTAGTGAATCCAAGGTCCTCCAAACCTAATTGAATAAGACAATTATTAAGATCATTTTGTCATGGCGGCCCCCATATAGCACCACCTCTCTTCTCATCTAGAGACTGAATAACATTAAAGTCACCAATAAGAATCCATGGGGTGGACTCTCAACCATCACTACGACTCACAATATCAGACCATAAAGCCTCATGTTTGGATGAACTATTATCCCAATAAACAATACAAGTGTTAAAGCAAGTATTGGTACCTAACATAGTAACACAAACATGAATAGCCTGATCAAACATACCTAAAACATCCACCTCCACCACATCAGCATCCCAACAAATCTAAATTCGACCGCGACATGAGAACTCATAATTATACAAGAAAGATTAATTTGAAAGAAGAAGTCTATAAACACTATCTTTATTTCTTTCTCTAACCCAAGTTTTAACCAAACCAAATAGTGCCACCCTTTCTTGCTGGAATTCTGAATGCTTTATAGGATCATTCAAACCTCTAACATTCTAACATCCGATAGTAATAGAAAATGTAGAGAGGAAGACAAACAACAACACAATGATTACCTCGACTTGCCCCCTCGCTAAAAGCTTGATTTCCTTTTCTTCTAAGAAGAACCACCAAACCCTTTTTCTTTTTCTTAAGAGAGTCTTTAGCCTTACTTGCTAGCTGATCTTGCTGATGGAATTCAAAGATTGTTGAGTCACCGAAACCAAAATATGGACTCTTGATCAAAACACTCCCTATCCATATCACCTTTCCTAATTTCAATATCATTCTCCTCCTTACGCCCATTGACCCAAAGGAACCTAGATAGATTTTCCTTTAATGGTCTCATAAATAACAGTATTAGAGTCGATAGTCCTTTGATCTAAAACAATAAATGTACCCCCTTCTCTTGTATCCTCGTAAACTATTCATAATAGGAGTAGAAATTGGATTCCCATCTTCATTACGATCAGTATTACGCACACCAAATGCCAAATGACCATTCTCATTATTAGTAGGAAACTTATTCCTTTTAACAACTTCTTGCCATTGAAACTGATTTTGCTTGTTATTCGCGGATTTAGATCTAACAACACCATTTTTCCTCTTAGTCTGTACCACCATTGAAAGTTTATCAACTTTATTATTACAACACATTGATGATATGGTATGTACAAAGACATTAGAATTGCTACGCTTGGAGGTATCCATTCATAATCAGCTAAAAATTTTATGAATGTCCTATTTGGACAATGTAAGTCATGGTCCTTAACCAACATCTACGAGGCATCTATCTTAACACAAAATCTTGTGTAGCTCAGCCGTTTATGTAAAAGTGTAGTAAGATTAGCATGAAAAGGAACCCCAATAGCACTAGCTACACAATTCAATCCTTTAATAATTCAATACAAAAGAGGAAAATTATAAAGTTAAATTCATACTAGAACTCTAGTTAAATCATCTTTAGAAAATTTCATGTTTGGTTGCCAATGTTTAAGCGCGTTTGCCATTTGCCACAAAGCTATATCCAAAACATTAGTAACCTGATCAATAGAGTCAAAGGTGAAGAGGAAGATACCATTCTCTGACAACAAAACCTCTGATGGTCCATAGGACCCCCCCAAAATCTTTTGGCAATAGAGTTATCAACGAGATATGGTAATTTCAGTCCCACAAAATGACCAACTAGGACGGGTGGTGCTACCGAAGCATTTAAAGAATTCAACATGGTTTTGCTGGTCTAGTTGCTTGGAGGACAACTCTAATGGCTGTATGCCTAAGCCTGTTTGGGAGTGTGGTTGCGGTTGCCTTTTGAAGTGCTTTTCACTTAGAAATGCATCAAAATGATGTTTTTTTTATTTTTAAAAAATTATTTTTGATATCAGCGTATCAAAATGATCTGAAAACACCAAAAATTATTAAATTAAAGCAAAAAAATAAAAAAAAATTTAATTTTTTCAAAAATACTTTTGAAACATAAAAATAAACAAGACCTAAGTGTGTTGTCTTTTTCAAGCCAGAGACTACCTTTCCATATTTGGCTACATCACTTACAATGGTAAAAGCAGATATGAAAGTTGGCATGCTAGGCTGCTGCTTTGGACTTAGCTTTCTTACCACGCCATCCACACGCCTCTCATTTAATGCTTGCCTCTTATTTGAATTTGAATCCACTAGAAGACAAGAACCACCTTCCTCGGAATAAATCTTCATTTATGTGACTTCCTTTAACCCTTCATCATTAGAACTCAACACATGATTTAGATCTGGAACTCCATGAAAAGCCTGGAACTTGGCTTGAGTAACTTGACAATCAGCTCTTGTAGAGTTTTTCTCTAGGTTACCTTCAGAATCAGCTTGCCTTACATCAGAGTACCGAGAGATCTTCATACCATGACTATGCAGCATTTCCTGGAGCTCCTTAAGTTATATCCAGACTAAACGTCTTTGTGCTGTTCAACATTAGAGCTAGCCATCGAGACAGATTCCACAACTCTTGGCTTAGAGTTCAACCAAACCCGACCATCCCCTATTATACCACAGAGATATTTGTTTTGGACCGTGTCAAGAGCAACATATTGACAATCCAATTTGGGATGTCCCTGACCAGCACCTTATTAATTGTTCTCTGATTGTTGAGACATCAACATGAGTGATCATTGTAGTCGAAACCTTACTCGACGCTACAACCATAGTACTCATTTGAACCACCACATCTGCATCCAGGTTAACCATACCTCTCCTCTTTGCATCGTACCTTCTTTGCAGTAGTAGAAGAACACAACGATCACTACCAGAAAATCAGCGAAAACCAACGGAATTATTGATGGAATTTTTTTGTCGGTAATTTTTACCGATAGAAATAATTTCGTCTCTAATTTTATCGGTATATACCGACATACCATTTCCGTCGGCAATACGGTTGGTATATACCGACGGATACGTCCGTCGATATATACCGATCGTATTGCCGACGAATTATATAGATTTTTGAAAAGTTGCAACGGTGTGATGATGTTGATTTTTTTCAGATGATTTTACCGACGGAATGACCGAGGGATTCAAATCGAGATCTCCATACAGTGACGTGGCACAATCATCAGCGGACTTACGGACGGGTATACCGACGGAACGTTTCCGTCGGTGACTCCATCGGTAAAAGCCAATATATACCCACTCTGCCGACTCTCTCTTCCTCTATTTCTCCTTCTTCTTCCCCATCCCAACTCTCCCCTCCTAAACTGCAGTCAACCACCCGTCCTAACTCTCCCCCTCTTCTTAACACAAGCACTCAAGTTTCTTATACTTTTGTACGTGGTCACAACATCCGTTCTTCGAGCAATTTATTGTGGATTTTATCATTTTTTGTAAGTAAATCTATCCTTTTTAGTTTTAACATTTAAATGTCAATTTTATTATTTTTTATTGTTTTTTTTAGTATATGTATCTTGTTAACGTATGTACTTTTGATTGTTATTTGTCAAAGAAACTTGTAGTATGAATCTGTAATTTTGTAGTTGTTATAGTTTTTTTAGATTTAGTCAAATTATATTTGTTTGTAAATTGTTGAAACTTTGTTTGAATTACACCGAATTAGATGTGTTGTGATGAAATAAATAATAGCTTGTTTAACGGGTCCGTTTTAATTTTTATCAATTCTATTGCAGAGTTGTGATTTCTGTAAATTTATATATGTATAAATTTGTATGGATGTTGATAATTGACAATTGATGATGAATATTTAACATAAGTGTTTTTTTAGTTTGTTGGATAATGTCGGGGCAAACCAACATTTTTGCAAATTTATTTACGTAACATAGTTAATTAATACATGTTGTCATAATTTTATAGAGGTTCGATAGAAGTCATGAATGATCATTCATGGATGTATCGGGACTCACCCTAAGGATTGCGGAGGATGGATTATTGTAACGGGGTTTAGGGTTTTATTAATTTCACAACATCTATTCCGAGGAATTTTACTAATGGCGTTATTAGGTGTCCATGTAGGAAGTGTAAAAATAAAAAGTTTCTGCATCAAGATGTTGTAACAATGCATCTTCTAACCATAGAGTTCATGGAGGATTACTTGTGTTGGTATGCACACGAGAACTATTTGTTCCTAATGAGAACATGGTAGAAAGGGTGGTTGGGTCAACTTATAGTGCTAGCAACGTGCATGAAGTTGTAAATGACAACAGTAATCCTTATAGGAATATGGTTATGTATGCAATGAGAATGAATGAAGGTAATGTTAGTGAATGTCCAATCGTAGAAGAAGAACCTAATGCAGATGCAACAAGATTTTTTGATCTATTGAAAGATTCTAATGAACTATTATGGGATGGTTGCACGAACTACAGTAAATTATCGGTCGTAGCACAGGTGTTCACCATCAAGTCAGATCACGAGTTGAGTGAGGCTGGTTATAACAAGATTATCGAATGGGCGAGAAGCATTTTACCTGAAGGGAACAAGCTGAAAGAGAACTTCTATGCTGCAAAGTCCATGATGAAACCCCTCGGTTTAGGATACTAGAAAATTGACATGTGCCCTAACTTTTGCATGTTATACTACCTTGAAAATTTTGAGCTGACCGAGTGTATAACATGTGGGCATTCCCGTTACAAACTCAAAACTGGCAGGGGAAAGACTCTCGTGGCATATAAAAAACTTAGATACTTCCCAATCACACCTAGACTGTAGAGGTTATTCATGTCACCAAGGACTGCTGAGCACATGACATGGCACCAATCACATCATGCGGTTGATGGAGTGATGATGCATCCTTCTAACGGCAAAACATGGAAACATTTTAACAGTGTGCATCCTCACTTTTCAGTTGAATCAAGGAACGTGCGTCTTGGGTTGTGTACAGACGGATTCAACCCATTCGGGTCATTTGCTGCTCCTTATTCTTGTTTGCCGATCATACTAAGGGTTTATAACTTGCCACCGGGGATGTGTATGAGGCCGGAGTTCATGTTTTTATCTATGGTCATACCAGGTCCGAGCAGTCTGGAGCGGAATATAGATGTTTGTCTTTGACCATTGATTGATGAGTTGCCGCAGTTATGGTCTTCTAGAGCTTTGACCTATGATATCTCGTGGAAACATAATTTTTTTATGAGAATGGCTTTGATGTGGACTATCAATGATTTCCCAGCTTATGGAATGGTTTCTGGTTGGAGCACGCATGGAAAACTAGCATGTCCATACTGTATGGAAAACAACAAGGCATTCACACTAACAAACGGGGGGTAAAGCTTCTTTTTTTTATTGTCACCGTCGTTTCTTGCCACTGAATCACAGGTGCAGAAAGAACAGAAAGGATTTCTATGTTGGCAGAGTTGAAAATGATGTTGCACCCCCGTGTCTTTCTGGTGAAGAATCGCATGATGTTGTATCAGAGTACGGTGACATTGTGTTTGGTTTCCAATCAGGTAAGTATAAGTTTCCTGGTTTTGGTTTGACCCATAATTAGGTAAAGCGAAGTACCTTTTGGGAGCTTCCTTATTGGAAGACCAATATTCTCCGCCATAACCTTGACGTCATGCACATTGAAAAGAACGTGTTTAAGAACATTTTCAACACCGTCATGGATGTGAAGGGGAAGACAAAGGACAACATCAAGGCTAGATTGGATTTAGCGTTGTTATGTAACCGTAAAAATATGGAGTTGGTTTGTGATGGGTCATGGGTCGCAAAACCAAGAGTAAGCTTCGTGTTAAAGAAAAATGCATAACTACTAGTCTACAAATGGCTTAAGAGTCTGCGTTTTCCCGATGGACATGCCTCGAACATATCAAGGTTGGTTAATACAGAGGAATGCATATTATATGGAATGAAGAGTCATGACTGCCATGTGTTTATGCAAACAGTCATCCTATTAGCCTTTTGTGATTTGTTGCCAAAGGGGATATGGGATGCACTCACGGAGATCAGTCATTTCTTCAGAGATATATGCTCCAGCAAGTTGAATGTTGATCACATTGAAAGGCTTGAAACGAATATCGCCGAGACAATATGCAAACTTGAGATGATATTCCTCTATCATTTTTTGACTCAATGGAGCATCTACCCGTACATTTACCGTTTGAGGTAAAAATTGGAGGACCGGTCCAGTATAGATGTATGTATCCATTCGAGAGGTTAGATATTACAGTTGCAATGTAATTCATAATTAAATGTTTTTTCATTTTTTTAATTGATAATTTTTGTTTAATTCTATATATGCAGGTACTTGTTCAATCTTAAAAAAAGGTTAAGAACAAGGCGCATGTTGAGACGTCAATATGTGAGGCCTATATTATTGAGGAGATCTCAACATTTATCTCATACTATTTCGAACCTCATTTGAGAACGAGGATCAACCGTGTTCCACGACATGATGATGGTGGTGAAGTGCCTTCAAGTGGGAACTTGTCAATATTCTCCAATCCTGGACGACCCACACCTAAAAATGCCGTAAGGGGAAGATATTTGTCTAAAATAGAGTTCAGACAAGCACACAATTATATCTTATTTAACTGTGATCAGCTGAGACCTTTTATTAAGTAAGTAGATGTTCTACTTAAACTTTATCAAGAGTGTACTATTTACATATTGTGATATCATAAACTCATATAATTTGGAACAACCTTACAGGCAAGATCGACAATATTTACTGTCCAATAACTCACAGCTGACCGAATCCCAAATCTTTCAATTACAAAATGAACAATTTGCCACGTGGTTTAGAACACATGTAAGTCCTATTACAAACTCATTATCTCTTGCAAGGTAATTAACTGTACGTCAATATTACAAAATATCTATTTATTGATTATTGTTGTATTTGATATACAAGATTTATCAAATGGGAGGTAATGCTGCTATTTCACTGTCTTTACTAAGCCTGTGCCCTGAAAAAAAAGTCAAGTGCTATTATAATGGATATTTTGTCAATGGATATGCCTTTCATACTGAAGAATACGGGCATGGAAGAAAGACATACAACAATGGTGTTTGTATTAAGGGATCAACTTCTAGTGAGTTTGAAGTTGACTAATATGGTAGATTAGAAGAGGTCATCGAACTGCAATATCATAGCGAGCAAAATAGAGTGTTTTTATTCAAATGCTATTGGTATGACACAACTGATAGAGGAATCAGAGTAGATCCTCTCTATGGTCTTATTGAAATCAACTCAAAAGCTAGACTCTGCAACGTAAACGATGTCTTTGTTTTCGTAAAGCAATGCCAACAAGTTTATTACACATACATCCCTTCCTTTAGAAAGGATCAATCAAGAGTTGATTGGTTATCCGTTTTAAAAAACCAAACCCAGGAGTCGTGTCGAGGTTGTTCAAGATGAGAACGAAGACACAAGTGTGATAGATGAAGTCTTTCAAGCTAGTGAGTTGGTTGAACCATACCAAGTTGCTCCTTCGATTGACTTAGAAGAAAATTTGAATTTTCGTGTTTTCGATGATAGTCTTGTTGATGTTGACGCAGAGGAGTTGAATGTTGTTTTGAGCTCTAATGGACTAGAGAATGTTGATGAAGAAGATGATAACCACATTGAAGAGTGCGATGAAACTTATAACAATTCAATTGAGGAAAAAGATGAAAATTCTGACTAAATATGCTATAAAGCCTTTTTTTATAATGTAATATTGTGGATGATATTTTGGAACATGAAATATATATTTATTTCATAATTGTTTGATCTTGTTATTGTGTTGTGCTTGTTGTAAGTTTGTAATTTAAACGTTTGTGCAGGAGGATAGACAGGCAATACAAACAAAACATGCAAAAGCTTGACACAAATACTGACGGATTGTGTCCCGTCGGTATTTTACCAAGAGATGCAAAACAATTACAGCATTTTGCCACAATCACCGATGGATTGTCCTGTCGGTATTTTACCGAGAGTTGTAAAACAATTACAGCAATTTGCCACAATCATCGACGGCTATACCGACAAAATATGTCCCGTTGGTATTTTACCAAGAGTTGCAAAACAATTACAACCCCTGCCATAATCACCGACGGATGGTGCACATTCCAATGCGTGCGACTGTCAGACTGCCTGGTCAGTTGGCACAGTTACCGATGGAATCACCGACAGACGCGGCAAATCCAATGCACCCATGCTCTGACACCTTTTTACCAACAGATGTGCCGACAGACTTCGAAAAATCTAAAGGAATTTTCAAAATTTTACTGCGAAATTCAAAAAATACCGATGGAAATTACCGATGGAATTTAATGCCACCGCCCAAAAAAATATTATTATATGTTCCGTCGGTAATTTCGTCGGTAAAATTACAGTATAAAACTGACCCCCCCCTCCGCGGTTCATTTTTTCTCGACTCCTCTCATTCATCTTCTCTTCTCCTCTTGCAAATCCTTTGCGTTTCTCATTGTATTTTTATTATTTTGATTGTAGTTTTCAACATATTAAAAGGTATGATTCTCCTTTCTTTATCTTTGTATTTTTTGTAATTTTTTTTATTTTAATTATGATTATTTTTGTGGTGTTCTTTGTTTTATGTATTGTTTGTAGATAAAATCTTGAAATCAACACACTATTAAGGTAAACATTTTTAATTCATAAAGTCTTTAGTTTTTTCTTTTTATTTGTTCAATTTATTTTATTGTTTGTATTGCCATAATAATTGAAAATTTTGTTAAATTTGAATTGTTATTGTTGAATTTACCTTTAAAATGTTAATTGAAATATAGAATTAAATTTAATTAGTTTATCTTAATTTTATTATATTATTGCTTGTTATGTTTTTTATTATTTTGATTAATTTTAATTATTCTTTATGGATTTGTATAAATTTTGGTTGAAAATATATAGATGTTGAATTTCTATAGATGTTAGGTTGTATAGAGTTGATTTTGCAATATTTGTGTAATTATTCGTATAAATTTATGTAGATATGTAGAATGAAAATTGGCTTGTGGATATTATCAATATTTGTAGGTATGAAAACTGTGGGTAGTCTCTAATATAGGGGAGGTGTTGATGAATGTTTTTAAATAATTAAATTTAATTATTTAATTATTCGTATAAATTTGTGTAGATGTGTAGAATAAAAATTTAATTATTTTATTGTTTGGATTGTAATAATTATTTGAAAATTTAGTCTCTTTTAATTGTTATTGTTGAATTTTCCATGGAAATGATAATTGAAAATGAAGAATTAAATTTCATTGTGTTATCTCAATTTTATTCTATTATTGATTGCTATGTTTTTTTTATTATTTCCATTAATTTTAATTGTCATTTATGTATTTCTATAGATGTTAGTTGAAAATATATAGATGTTAAATTTCTATAGATGTTAGGTTGTATATAAGATTTTCCAATGGAGTCAATTGGTTTGTGGTTATTGTAAATATTTGCAGTTTTGAAAATTGTGGGTAGTCTCCAGTATAGGGGAGGTGCTGCCGATTGTTTTTTAAATAATCGAAGTTAATTATGTAATTATTCATATAAATTTATGTAGATGCGTAGAATGAAATCAACAGGACGTCGTCAGTAGATGGTTGCAGCTAGTTCTTCTAGTAGCGAGGATGACTTATCCTTAGGTGCTGATCACGAAAAGGCACCTGCACCAACTTATGATGCTGCCTCTTCTAACGCGGTTTCACAGCGCAGAGGCGGTGTGCCTTCACAGCGGGGTCAATTCACCCACAAGTACCAGACACAATGGAAGGATGACCTTTGACACGACCAAAGAGTTGATGTCTTCTCTCAAGTGTAGGAGTGTCGAAGTAATAAATAACCCAACAAGATCAGGATCGAACCACAAGGAGGTTAACTGTATAAACTACAAATAAAGAAATAGATAATAACAGAAAAGGAGTTGAAGAGAGCTTTGAGATGTGATATTGATATAAGGATTAAACAAGGATAAAATAATTGTCAAGGTTAGAGGATCCACTAATGGTATTTCAAACAAGTATAGTATAAACTCTTTTTATTACTCAACTGGAAACCACACACAAAGGAGGTTCCAATCAGATTATAAATTGTTAACATGATTACATTAGTAATGGGGACGATCCTTCGACCCATCCGAATTTCGATCCGGATTTGTGGATGGAGGTAGGTCGTCTGATGGACCTGATAAAAATCGGGTCTACGGGCTCTCCAACAATACGGCTAAAAACTTGCAGGCAATCGGTAGTGTCTCAACCGTTGGGAGCTCTCCATCAGTATCGAGCACCCAGTCTGAGGAGTTCATGGCCTTGAAACAACAATATGAATGACTCTCGACGGATTATGATCAACTCCGTTAAATGGTCATGGACATTAGATCAAGGATGGGTGATGATACATGCAGCCCTTTTTTGGTCGTACGGTCCCGGAAACAACCAGCCTCCTCCTCCTCCTCCTCCAGCTTCGCTGTTAATCTAGTTTAATTTTGTTTTTGAAACACATTAAATTTGTAATGAATATTTGGATGGATATTATTTAACATTATTTTTATATTTTTAATGTTTAATACAATTTTATTTGGTTAATTAGTTTTTTTTACTGATTAGTGCTTAAAAGTACATTCTCACAAGGCTTTATATCATCATATTACACTTAAAGTATCATTAAATTCCCTAACTTAAGCATATTTTATAATAATAAGTCTGATAATATAAGATAGCTTTAATTTATGGTAAATGCTCATTTTAAATACAGGCCTATCACATAAATCAAAGGATTGATTGATGAGTTCAACTACTGAAATTGAGAAGACAGAGAGGAAAAGAGATGTTTGTTCAGTCTAAACTAGAACACTGTTCAATCATTGCATCATATCTGGAGCTGTAGATCTTGGATTTCAGTTTGGTTTATATTACTAGAAAGCTAAGACATAGGCCTAAAACATTCATAGGAGTCTAAGACTCAATTCTGCTGTTTGGAAGTCCAAATCTTAGCAACAACGAAGAAGTCAGAATCTGTCCTGCAGCCCAGACACTGTTCAGTGTTGAGCCCATATCTCGAGTTCTAGAAGTCCAAATGCACCGATTCTTTTTTTGTTGGAAAGCTGAGACAATTTCCTAGAACTTTTATGAAGACAATCTGTTTAAATTCTGACGTTAGCAATGATGTTTTGTTCAGACAAGAAGATAAGGATTGTCACCAAGTCAAGATGTGGCCACCCACTCAACAATTAGTCATCAAATCAATAGTTCCAAATTTTGGCCTATAAAAGGAGGCATTTGCCATGCATTTTTGCATCTTGGTTTTCAGATCAAGATCATGTTCTTGCTCTCTCTCTCTCTCTCTATATATATATATATATATATATTTTTGTAATGCTTAAGTTTTGTTTATATTAATCTCTTGTTTATACTTTTCATTTCATTTCCTTTACTTAGTTAACTTATATCTTATTTATGTTCTTATCTTGTTTATTTATGTTTTTCTCTTTCATTATGTTTAGCTATGTTTATTATGTCAAGGTGAAAAGGTTACACTAATGGTGTAAGAATAAGTATTGTATAAACTCAACCTGAACTTTAATGTTTGATACTAACATGTTTTGTATTTGTTATCTTGTTCACTTTTAATACTTTGCTTGTTAAATGGTTAATCTAGATTTATGTTATATAACTCTTGATACAACAAATACTTGGCACTTTCATAGCCCAACCATATGGTATAACCGACACTTGTGCTATAAAAAGGAACTTGATTTGTTGTTAACATAAGTTAATCATGAATACCTAACAACATTTACAAGTATTAACATTATTCGAATAAAATAATTAATGTAATCATGTTAACAATTTATAATCCGATTGGAACCTCCTTTGTGTGTGGTTTCCAGTTGAGTAATAAAAAGAGTTTATACTATACTTGTTTGAAATACCATTAGTGGATCCTCTAACCTTGATAATTATTTTATTCGTGTTTAATCCTTATATCAATATCACATCTCAAAGCTCTCTTCAACTCCTTTTCTGTTATTATCTATTTTTTTATTTGTAGTTTATACAGTTAACCTCCCTGTGGTTCAACCCCAGTCTTGCTGGGTTATTTATTATTTCGACACTCCTCACTTGGGAGAAGACATCAATCTTTTGGTCGTGTCATTTACTATTAATAAATATTTTTTAAAAAAATATTTTAAATAAATATCGACGGCCTTACAAACGGAACCGAGCCGTCGGTATTTTACCGAGAGTTGCAAAAAAATTATCACTCATGCCACAATCACCGACAGATATATTCTGTCGGTATTCACCATTGATGTTACCGACGAAATATATTCGTCGGTAATGTACAAAGAGTTCTGAAATATTTACCGCCTATGCCACGATCACGGACGGCTAGTCCGTCGGTGATTTACCGTTGGAAATACAGACGGAACACGTTTGTCGGTAAAGTTCTCGCGGGAAATATTTTTTTTGGCGCGCTTCCCCCAACGATAAGATCATCGGTGTTTGGTTTTTTTTATTTTCGACATAATCAGCGACGGACAGGAGAATTACCGATAATCAATATTCCGACAGACGGATTCTGTCGGTGAGGCCGTCGGTAAAACTTTTTCCGATGAGTTGTGTATCTTACACCGACGGAATGAATCCGTCGGTAAAACTGTTTAATGGTGTAGTGGATCCAATCATGAAAGCACACTGATTAGTACTTAAAAGTGCATTTTTATCAAGGTTTTATATCATTATTTTGCACTTGAAGTATCAATAACTCCTTAACTAAAGCATGTTTTATAATAACGTATCTAATAATATAAGATACCTTTAATTTATGGTAAATGTTCATCTTAAATGCAGGCCTATCACATAGATGAAAGAATTGATTGATGAGTTGAAGTACTGAAATTGAAAGGACAAAGAGATGGCCAAACTTAGAAAAGAGATGCTGGTGCAGTCCAAACTGGAACACTGTTCGGTAATTGCGTCATATCTGGAGCTGTAGATCTTGGATTTAGGTCCATTTTATATGGATGGAAAGATAAGACATAGGCCTACAACGTTCATGTGAAGCCCAAGATTTAAAAAGGCCGTTTTCAAGTCCAAATTGCAGCAACAACAAAGACGTCCGAATCTGTCCTGCAGCCCAGACACTGTTTAGTGTTCAGCCCATATCTCGAGTTCTAGAAGTCCAAATGATCTCAAATTTTTACCCTGGAAAGATGAGACAATTCTCTAGAACTTTCATGATTTAAGTTTGTTCAAATTATGACGTCATCAATGACGTTTTTGGCAGACAAGAAGATAAGGATTGTCACCAAGTCAAGATGTGGCCACTCACTCATCAATTAGTCAACAAATCAATAGTTCCGAATTTTGGCCTATAAAAGGAGGCATTTGCCATGTATTGAGGCATCTTGGTTTTCAGATCAAGATCATGCTCTTGCTCTCTCTTTATATTTTGTAATGCTTAAGTTTTGCTTATATTAATTTCTTGCTTATTTATGTTTCTTTCTTTCATTATGTGTTGCTAAGTTAATTATGTCAAGGTGAAAAGGGTACACTAATGGTGTAAGAATAAGTATAATATAAACTTAATATGGACCTTAATATTGGATACTAACATGCTTTATATTTGTTATCTTGTTCACTTTTAATACTTTGCTTGTTAAATGGTTAATCTAGATTTATGTTGTATAACACTTGATACAACAAATACTTGGTACTTTCATAGCCCATACTGTATGGTATAACCGACACCTGAGCTATGAAAGGAACTTGATTTGTTGTTAACATAAGTTATAATCATGAATGCCTGACAACATTTACAAGTATTAGCATTATTCGAATATGATAACTAATGTAATCATGTTAACAATTTATAATCTGATTGGAACCTCCTTTGTGTGTGGTTTCCAATTGAATAATAAGAGTTTATACTATACTTGTTTGAAATACCATTAGTGGATCCTCTAACCTTGACATTTGTTGTTATCATTGTTTAATCCTTACGTTAATCTTCCATCTCAAAGTTCTCATCAACTTCTTCCTCTTCTTCTTCACTATTATTATTATTGTTGTTATTGTTGTTGTTGTTGTATTATTGTTATCTATAATTTATACAATTAACCTCCCTGTGGTTCGACCCCGGTCTTGCCGGGTTATTTATTACTTCGACACTCCTGCACTTGGGAGAAGACATCAATCTTTTGGTCGTGTCAAGTTTTTGGCACCGTTGCCGGGGAGGTAAATTCTTGTACAAATTATAGTATTTATTTTATTTTCTCTTTTCTCTTTTCTTGTATCTAACTTTGTTTCTTTTGTTTTGTTTCTTTTTCTATTGTTTTTCTTTTCTTTCTTTTATTCTCTTCCTGCACGTGCATGAGAGTGTGGTCACGTACGTTAAGTGGTAGACTTTGTAGGGTATCCTCATCATTTTCAGAAAATATGGCCGAAGAAGATAATCAGTCGCTTCATAATGAGAATAATGAGAATATTCGGGTTAGAACTCTTAGAGACCACATGAATCCCACAAGAACAAGTGCACCCTCATGCATAGTTTTTCCACCTGATGCATCTCATTTTAATTTTAAGCCAGGCATTATTCAACTTTTACCATCTTTTCATGGCTTAGATTTAGAAAATCCATACTTGCATTTAAGGGAATTTGAGGAGGTCTGTAACACCTATAATGACTCAAATTGTAGCATGAACACCATTAGGTTAAAGCTTTTTCCTTTTTCATTAAAAGATAAAGCTAAAACTTGGCTACAAAATTTGAGACCTGGATCTATTCGTGCTTGGGATGATATGCAATAACAATTTTTAAAGAAGTTTTTTTCCATCTCACAGAACAAACTCTTTCAAAAGACAAATAATCACTTTCTCTCAAAAACCAGGAGAAACATTTTACCAATGCTGGGATAGGTATCGAGACTTGCTTAATACTTGCCCCCATCATGGTTTTGAAACATGGAGATTAGTTTCACATTTCTATGAAGGATTAACACCTAGAGATAGGCAAATGGTTGAATTGATGTGCAATGGAACTTTTGAAGATAAAGACCCCAATGAAGCCATGGAATACCTAGACTTGCTAGCTGAAAATGCACAAAATTGGGACACTACAGGAACTTATGAGGCACCAAGTAAAACCCAACCTCATACATCTAGTGGAGGTATGTACAACCTTAGGGAAGATCATGACCTCCAAGCCAAGTTTGCATCTTTAGCTAAAAAAGTCGAGGCATTAGAATTAAAAAAAGAGTGGTAAACTAAAATCTGTTCAAGACATTGTGTGTCAAATCTGTGAAACCAATGAACATTCAACCCATGACTGTCCAACTTTGCCCTCTTTTAGGGAATGTCTCCATGAACAAGCCCATGCATTAAATAGTTTCCAAAGGCCCAATCATAACCCATACTCGCAAACATACAACCCTGGTTGGAGAAATCACCCAAATTTCAATTGGAAGAGTGATAACAATAATGCACAAACTTCACAACCACCGTTTCAAGCACACCATAACTTCCAAAATTCTCATGGATATGCACCTCCTTATGCTCCACCTCCTAGAAGAAATCTTGAGGAAACATTGCATGCATTCATGGAAAAGCAAGAGACAATTAACACTCAACTTGCTCAAAGCATGACAGATCTTAAAGATACTCTTGCAAAGTTCACAACTGCTCTTAGTTTCTAAGAGAAAGGTAAGTTTCCATCTCAACCTCAGCAAAATCCAAAGGGGCAATACAATGCGAATGCAAGTAGTTCGGGAAGCCAACACATGGATCACGTAAAATCAGTCATCACTCTTCGCAGTGGTAAGGTTATTGAAAAACCCATTCTTGAACCTTGTGAGAATGATGATGAGTCAATCTCTGAGGGTAAGGAAGGGGTTGAATCTGATCATTGCAAAGAAAAGACTGATTCTCCGCCAGCACTTCCATTTCCTCATGCCATGACCAAACAAAGGAAAGTTAATCACAACTCTGAAATCTTTGAAACTTTCAAACAGGTAAGGATCAATATACCTTTGTTGGATGCTATTAAACAGGTTCCTTCTTATGCTAAATTTTTGAAAGATCTGTGCACTGTGAAGAGAAAATTGAATGTGAAAAAAAAAGCCTTTTTAGCCGAACAAGTAAGTGCCATTCTTCAGAACAATAATGCATTGAAATATAAAGACCCTGGTTGTCCTACAATTTCTTGCTTTATTGGAGAACATAAAATTGAAAGAGCCTTACTTGATCTTGGAGCTAGTGTGAATTTACTTCCATATTCAGTTTTTCAAAGTCTCAATCTAGGTGAGTTAAAACCAACTTCTGTAACTCTTTTACTTGCTGATAGATCTGTAAAAGTGCCTAGAGGAATAGTTGAGGATGTGTTAGTACAAGTCGATAAATTCATTTACCCTGTGGATTTTATTGTCTTGGATACACAACCTGTTGAAGCATGTAATTCATTTCCTGTTATTTTAGGACGTCCGTTTCTTGCAACTTCTAATGCATTGATTAATTGTAGGAATGGACTGATGAAGCTATCATTTGGGAACATGACATTGGAGATGAATATTTTCAACATTTGCAAGCAACCTGGAGATGATAATGATTTACAAGAAGTAGATTCTATTGAAGAATTAGTTTATGATCAACTTGAATCTACTTTGAGTAAAATTGAATTGGATGAATCTGAAGATTTGCAAGTGATTTATTCTCAGGAAGAAATCACGGATGAAAAAGACACCGAAAATGTTGATGCGGATCTTTTGTCAAAAGTGACAACAGATTCGACATCCGACATCACACCAATCGATGATTACTTTCCTGATGAATCCTTACCTTCTCTTAGTTCAATGTCTTGGTTTGCTAAAAATATCAATTTTCTTGCTACAGGAGATTTGCCAACTCATTGGAGTACCGAAGACAAAGGTAAGTTTTTGAACGAAGTGAAGAAATTTTATTGGGATGACCCTTACTTATTCGAATATTGTCCTGATCAAATATTTCGAAGATGCATTCCTGACAATGAGGTAAGTAATGTCATTAAACTTTGTCATTCTGAAGCATGTGGGAGTCATTTCTCGTCAAAAAAGACAGCTGCGAAAATTTTACAAAATGGATTTTATTGGCCCACCATGTTCAAGGACACACATGCATTCTGCAAAACTTGTGAAAATTGTCAAAAAGTTGATACTGGTCAAAAAGTCTTGCTTTATAATTCTCGACTCCATTTATGTCCTGGAAAGCTAAGATCAAGATGGAGCGGTCCATTTATTGAGAAACATGTGTATCCTTATGGGGCCTTTGATATTGAGAATCCAAAGAATGACAATGTTCCTAATGGAAATGGACATCGTTTGAAAGCTTATTTTGATAATTTTCCTAGTGAAAATGAATCCATTGGTTTGAATGATCCTATAGATAAAGGTTGAGTATTTTGTTTTTTTCTCACATTGTTTTGTGTTTCTTTTTGGTGTGAATTTTGTTTTGTTAGTCTCTCTCACCCCGGTCAAATGGCGGATAACGGTACTCCGTGACTTCAGTCGGTTCTTTCAGTTTCCCATAATAACTGATATCTGTATATTTGTGCAATTCTTTGCTCTTTCTCCCTTCTTTGACTCTCTTCTCCAATTCTCATTTGAAAATGGACACCACTCTTGAAAAATTGAAAAAGTACTTTCCCGCTCTGCCTCAGAATGCGATTACAAAAATTTACCGTGCTAGGTGTGCAAGATTGAGGTTGTTAATGAATCATGGAATTCCTGAAGATATTCGTTGGCTGATTGAAGCAAAGGTCCGATTATCAGGTGAGTCCTCTAATTCTTTCGTTTCACACATGCCTGGAACAGGTAAAAGCACTTTTGCAAAGAAACGTCGTGCAAAACGACTGAAAGTCTGTCACCGATGTGCCAGATGGACTTGTAATGCAACATGTCGTTCTTTAGGAATGGTATCTATAAATCGTGAAGATAAAATACAATTCATTAAGGATGGCCTGAGTAAGGGGTCTTTAGATAATCTTCTATTAACCCTTGAGACGCATCCTAGTGGAGATGTGCATCGTGCTATTCATGATTCCATAAAGAACATGATCGACTTAGTCTTGGGAATCTGACTAAAAAAGACCCTGTTTGCCAGTTTTTAAGAAAACTGGATGGGAAGCCTATCCCCGACCCATAGAGGGCGTTTAAGCCGTTCTTGGACGTAAAACCAAGGGAAGATGTGAGCCACAATCACAACTACCTGTACATACACATGCTTTTCAAAATAAATAAATAAATAAATACATAAAGAGAGAGAGAGAGTGTGAGACTCCAGCTGGCCTATATCTAGATGATATGATTGCATTTTCAAATCCTCATCTATAAAATCTTCTCTTCCTTCCCCTCATTTCTACTCAACCCTTACATTAGACAGATATAGAAGTGTGTAGAAATGGCAGGTCCCTCAAGTTATCACATAAAAAATATTTGTGTTTTCGGTGGATCCAGTCCTGGGAAGGAAATAGCTTTTTTGGAAGCAGCAAATCATCTTGGTCAGGTACTAGCTGAGAAAAAGATTCATTTAGTGTATAGGGGAGGCAGCCTTGGGTTAATGGGGGGTGTGGCAATAGCTGCATTTTTAGGAGGTAGTCAAGTTTTGGGGGTCGTCCCCGAAGCTTTAACAAAAGGGGACATCATTAGAAGAACAATTGGAGAGGAACTACAGGTCTCCACAATGTCTGATCGATTGAATGCAATGTTTAACCATGCTGATGCCTTCATTGCCTTACCAGGTGGTTTGGGCACATTGAAAGAGATCTTTCATATTTCCTCTTGGGCCCAACTTCACATTCACCATAAACCTATAGGTTTGCTCAATGTTAATGGTTTTTATGATAATTTGTTGTCTTTTCTTGATCAAGCTGTGGAACAGGAATTTCTAACATCTTCGGCACGACAAATCATAATCTCTGCTGCTACTACTGAACAATTGATCGACAAACTACAATCTTTCACCCCTGTAATTGATCCTTCCATGAGTCGCATAAATTGGTCAACTACAGAAAGCCGTAAAAAGCTTAGATTGGATTTGAGCCTTCGTTTGTGAATCCTTGTGTCTTTTGGTTTTATTATTAGCATATTATTTTGTTTTGTTATTTCTTATATTTGTTTAAGTATGTTTCAGGTTTGTCAGTGTTCGTTGTTTCAGGTGATGTCTTCTATACTCTATCTTTCTACCTTAGGACATTGAGGACAATGTCTCGTTTTGGTTGGGGGGAGAGGGTAGTAGTATTTAAAAAAAAAAAAAAACCATTTGGCTAAACTGTTCTTACTAGGATGGCAGAGTAAGGGGGAATTTTATTGACTCTTGAGACGCATCTTAGTAAACATTTTCTAATGGTCATTTGCAATATTCATAACAAGGCCTATTAGAATACTTCTTGAAATATTCAGGTTTACAAACTCTCGCATTATTATCACTTGATTCTGCTCATATACTCATTTAACAAGTATTCTTAAACCTTCATTTTCACACACACACTTTAACATATGATTGTGGGTTGCACATTGGATTATTACATTATTTATGTTCTTTTGTTAAAGGTAACAACTAAGGGATAGGGATAGTCTACAATTTGCAAAACAAAAAAAAAAAAAAAAAAAAAAAAAGAAAAAAAAAAAAAAATGATGATAATAAAAACATAGATAAGTTTGATTTCGTAGCCTCCCTAACCTAAGCAATTAAGCCCGAAGGGGTGTTTTAACACCTAATACCCTAAAGTCAACTGACTTGGGAGCTATTGGCCCAAAGCTTGTTACATGGGTTAAGGAGAAAAGCTTAAGGGAATCAAACATTGCACTATCTACGTATCAGTATCTGCAACCCGAGTTACTAAGCTCGTAGGGGTGTCTCAACACCTAATGCCCTAAGACCAACTGGTCTGGGAGTCATTAGCCGAAAGCTCGTTACATGGGTTAAAGATGCATTGTGTATATATATATATTAAAAAAAAAAAAAAGAAGATAATAATCCCAACCCAAGGAAGTTAACCTTAAACATTAGAACATAATATTGTTTTCTTCCAATAAAAGCCCCATCATCTATGTTTTCATACATTGAACACATAAAAAGGAAGGTTTATTAATATCTTGTTTAAGAGGTATTGAGCATATATATAAAATTTAATGAGAGTTTGTTTATCTGGATAGATTAATGGAAGTTGAATGATGAATGCCTTGCTTTGTGAAATTTGCAAATAGTTTTTCTATTTTAA
Organism: Populus trichocarpa; assembly: GCF_000002775.5. NCBI lineage: Eukaryota > Viridiplantae > Streptophyta > Magnoliopsida > Malpighiales > Salicaceae > Populus > Populus trichocarpa. Next base: position 6,952,139 of record NC_037302.2, on the reverse strand, counting down.
CGCTTTGATTACTAGGGACTAGTAATAAGCTGGTTGGGGGGTGTGATTAGTACTTAAAAGTGCATTTTTATCAAGGTTTTATATTATTATTTTGCACTTGAAGTATCAATAACTCCTTAACTAAAACATGTTTTATAATAACGTATCTAATAATATAAGATACCTTTAATTTATGGTAAATGTTCATCTTAAATGCAGGCCTATCACATAGATGAAAGAATTGATTGATGAGTTGAAGTACTGAAATTGAAAGGACAAAGAGATGGCCAAACTTAGAAAAGAGATGCTGGTGCAGTCCAAACTGGAACACTGTTCGGTAATTGCGTCATATCTGGAGCTGTAGATCTTGGATTTAGGTCCATTTTATATGGATGGAAAGATAAGACATAGGCCTACAACGTTCATGTGAAGCTCAAGATTTAAAAAGGCCGTTTTCAAGTCCAAATTGCAGCAACAACAAAGACGTCCGAATCTGTCCTGCAGCCCAGACACTGTTTAGTGTTCAGCCCATATCTCGAGTTCTAGAAGTCCAAATGATCTCAAATTTTTACCCTGGAAAGATGAGACAATTCTCTAGAACTTTCATGATTTAAGTTTGTTCAAATTATGACGTCATCAATGACGTTTTTGGCAGACAAGAAGATAAGGATTGTCACCAAGTCAAGATGTGGCCACTCACTCATCAATTAGTCAACAAATCAATAGTTCCGAATTTTGGCCTATAAAAGGAGGCATTTGCCATGTATTGAGGCATCTTGGTTTTCAGATCAAGATCATGCTCTTGCTCTCTCTTTATATTTTGTAATGCTTAAGTTTTGCTTATATTAATTTCTTGCTTATTTATGTTTCTTTCTTTCATTATGTGTTGCTAAGTTAATTATGTCAAGGTGAAAAGGGTACACTAATGGTGTAAGAATAAGTATAATATAAACTTAATATGGACCTTAATATTGGATACTAACATGCTTTATATTTGTTATCTTGTTCACTTTTAATACTTTGCTTGTTAAATGGTTAATCTAGATTTATGTTGTATAACACTTGGTACAACAAATACTTGGTACTTTCATAGCCCATACTGTATGGTATAACCGACACCTGAGCTATGAAAGGAACTTGATTTGTTGTTAACATAAGTTATAATCATGAATGCCTGACAACATTTACAAGTATTAGCATTATTCGAATATGATAACTAATGTAATCATGTTAACAATTTATAATCTGATTGGAACCTCCTTTGTGTGTGGTTTCCAATTGAATAATAAGAGTTTATACTATACTTGTTTGAAATACCATTAGTGGATCCTCTAACCTTGACATTTGTTGTTATCATTGTTTAATCCTTACGTTAATCTTCCATCTCAAAGTTCTCATCAACTTCTTCCTCTTCTTCTTCACTATTATTATTATTGTTGTTATTGTTGTTGTTGTTGTATTATTGTTATCTATAATTTATACAATTAACCTCCCTGTGGTTCGACCCCGGTCTTGCCGGGTTATTTATTACTTCGACACTCCTGCACTTGGGAGAAGACATCAATCTTTTGGTCGTGTCACACACAAAGACTAGAAAAAACAAAGTTCTAAGAATTGAAACTTAGTCTATGGTGAACTAATAAGCAACCTAAGCTAGTAGAAAACAAGATTAAATCATAATAAGAAAACAAGATTAAATCATAATAAGATGTAACAAGAATCAAATCTGATTATGAAGGAAGAAGACAAAAAAGGAAGAAAAGTTCAGCCATGACAAAGTCTATTTTTTTTATTGTAGACCTTCGACATGAAACTTTGTTAGGAGTTTTGCACTTGTATTATAGATTTTTTTTAGGAGGTCGGTTGATGTAGAAAATTTACTGGACCCCATTGAATAATTCTGGTTATCTGATCGTTGTAATCTTTTTAGACAAATTCATTTTATTATATTAACACTTTGCATTATTAACGTGATTACACTCTAATATTGTACATTAAACGGGTCTTGCCATTGTGGAGACACGAAGTTAAAGTTTTAAAAATAATATATACTAGCTATCTGCCTGTGCTTCATTGTGGGTCTCCCTAATTTTTTTTTTCAGTAATTCGAACTAATGAGATGGAAAATCAAAAATACATAATTACATAAATTTAAAAAATCACCCAAAGATGAGGGTGGAAGATGAGGGGAGCATCAAAAAACACCAACGAAAAATTTCTTCCGAGTGCCTAAAAGGCAAAGCAACATGGTGCCAAAATACAACAGTAGCAGTAAAGCAAGTTCAAACATCGATAATGCTTTGGCAAGTCCAAACACTAAATGGCATGGGAAAAAAAGATGAGATGTCAAGAGGAGTTGATCATAAAGATAGTGTCGAAATGATGGCTGATAAAGCAAGTCTAGATTCACAAAGCATCGTAAAAAAAAGGTTGGAAAGCTAGAAACCAGTTGAAAGCAACTGGGTATGGTTGGAAAGCTAGTTGTCTTGCAGAGCAAAAGCAATGACAATATAGTTTGATAAGGGCATGAAAGAAACATTAGAGAACTCAACTGGCAAGACTGATAAATGTAGATAAAAGCATGCTGACTAATCGTGCAAGGACACAAAAATGGGAAAACAAACCAAGGTGCAATGAATTGAGATGAGAGGGGGGGGGGGAGGAATAAAAAAAGACAGTAATATGGCAGCAGTAGTTCCTGATGATCCCATACACTAATAATAATAATACAAACAATACAGCCTGTGTCTAGCACTGATTGGCTATGAAATTCTAAAGCCATATCATTGAACTGAAGTATCAGTCTATTATCATTCTCTGTGAGGAAACAATAATCATTTAAGAGAAGTCATATCATCACAACTTCAAAGAAGGGGAAATAAAAATAAGCAGTTAGTGATCAATAAATAAAATCCACAAGTTTTCAAGTTCCTTGGGTGAATAGATAAGAAATCAGGTGGAATTACAGGTATCAAATCCTTAGTAACATGTGAAATCCAAATCTGATAGATCATTTCATGATCACGAAATAAATATATTTATTTTTAAATAAAGTTTAGGAAACCTTGAGGGAGCTTAATAGTCAATCGAATTCAGGCAAGAGCTTAACTTGATCGTTTCTATTTCAGATACATATAGTTTGTAAGTTGAATATTCCTATTGGATTTAAAGTGTTTTGGCATTGTTTAAAGACTGAGATAAATAATGACATCATTTTCTTTTTCAAACTTAAGTTTGTAAAACACAAATAAAAGTACCCTTAAAAAGTTTCTTTGAGGTCTGTTGGCAAACATCAAATACACCCACTGAATAGAAAATTGCATTGTTTTCCAGATTTCTTCAACTTGTCAAGTTGTTCTATTAGTTATTAAAGATGCAAAAAATTAACCACTATAACATATAACATATACTGACCCTTAAGAGCTTACACTAAAATAAATTTTACTGGTTATAAACTTACAATGAAACCCACCTAGAAAGCTAGAGGAATAAAAATCACCTACTACAGTATAACTAAAAATTGATAGTAAAAATATTAAAAAATATTCAACAATGCTCCATCCTACCTTCTAAAATTTGATGTTTTTGTCATTAGTGGATAGAAGAAAACGTGCACCATTAGCGACTGGCACCATCTAATCTTGTTGATCTTCTCCTCAATTTCCAAGCTCTTTAGATTATCCAACTAACATGGAGTAAAAGGATGAATACTTGTCAAATCCTGAACCCAGGAAAGATTATAAAAAAATACCTGAACAAATATAATTCCCCGTGATCAACATGAGAAAAAACATCTGAAAAGTAAAAACTAAGTACCTTTGGTTCATGGCTTTGAAACTCTATTTTGAAACGGAATTCAGGATGCTTGTCAGAGCTATTTTGCTATAATGGAAAAAGAAAAAGAAAAGAAAATTGATTTAAAGACATTCCTATATTTGTTGATATCTCTCTGCATGCCCCTGCAAAAACTCTAACTTTTGTTGTAATGGATATTTTGGTCATTTTATGCTTTTGACGCCCTACCGGCCAACCTATGGAACCTTTTGGGGCCTCACGATATGTTTTTGCATGCTCGTGCAAAAACCATAACTTTTATTGAAAAAGGTGTTTCAGTAATTTAACGCTTTCAATGCCCTACCGCACTACATCAGGCACATTTTGGGGCTTCAACAAATGCTTTTACATGTCTGTGCAAAAAAACATATTTTTTGCCAAAATGAGTATTTTGGTAATTTTGCACTTTCGAAGCCCTACCGGCCAACCTTAAGCATATTTTGGAGCCTTGCGATATATTTTTACATGCCCGCGCAAAACCTCAACTTCTATCAAAAAGGGAATTTTGGTAATTTTACGCTTTCGATGCCATACCGACCAACCTATAGCACCTTTTAGGGTCTCAAGTTATGTTTTTGCATGCCCGTGTGATAGCCATAACTTTCGTCAAAGTGGGTATTTTGTTAATTTTGCGTTTTCGACATCACCTATCAGCCAATCTAGAGCATGTTTTAGGGCCTCACTAGGTGTTTTTGCATGCTCGGGCGAAAACTTCATCTTTTGTTAAGAATAGTGTTTTGGTAATTTTGCACTTTCAATGCTCTACAAGTGAACCGAAGGCACCTTTAGGAGCCTCACGATATGTTTTTGCAAGCCTGCGTGAAAACCATAACTTTTGTCGAAATGGGTATTTTGTCAATTTTGCACTTTCGACGCCTTATCGGTTAACCTAAGGCATATTTTGTGGCCTCACGGTACATTTTTGAATGCTCAACCAACCTTAACTTTTGTCAAAAAGGGTTTTTTGATAATTTTACGCTTTCAACGCCCTACCGGCAAACCTAAGCATGTTTTGGGGTCTCACGACATGTTTCTGCATTCCAGATTCCCGAACAAAAACCATCACTTTTTTTTAAATGGGTGTTTTTCTAATTTTTCACTTTCGATGACCTACCGGCCAATCTAAGACACGTTTTGGGGCCTCACTATATGTTTTTGCATAAGCAAAAACTTTAACTTTTGTCCAAAAGGGTGTTTCGGTAATTTTGCGCTTTCGACACCCTATTGACCAACCTAAGGCACCTTATAGGCCACTCGATATGTTTTTGCATGTCCGTGCGAAAACCATAACTTTTTTCAAAATGGATATTTTGGTAATTTTGTGCTTTCAATGCCTTATTGCCTTACCTAGGGCTTGTTTTGGGGGGCTCACGATATGTTTTAGCTTGCCCATATGAAAACCTTAACTTTTGTTTAAAACAATATTTTGGTTTTTATGTGCTTTTGATGTCCTACCATCCAACCTAAGATATCTATTGGGCTATCACAATATGTTTTTGCTTGTCCGTGTGAAAACAATAAATTTTGTTGAAATGGGTATTTCTGTAATTTTATGCTTTCAATGACCTATAGACCACCCAAAGCACCTTTTAGGGCCTCACGATATGTTTTTGCATGTCTGTGTGAAAACCATAACTTTTATCAAAATATGTATTTTTGAAATTTTGCGCTTTTGATGTCCTACTGGCCAACCCAATGCACATTTTAGGGCCTCACGATATCTTTTTGCATGTCGTTACGAAAACCATAACTTTAGTTGAAAGGGGCATCTTGGTAACATTTCGCTTTCTATGCCAGACTGGCCAACAAAAGGCACTATTTAGGGCCTCCAACTATGTTTTTGCATGCCTGAGCGAAAACCATAACTTTTGTCAAAATTGGTATTTTGGTACTTTTATGCTTTGGACGCCCTAGTGGCCTACTTATGACATGTTTTGGGGCCTCACAGTATGTTTTTGCATGTTCATTCCAAAAACACAACTTTTGTTGAAATAAGAGTTTTGGTGATTTTACGCTTTCAATGCCCTATCACCCAATAAAGAAAGTGATCGCAGGCTACAAGAGGAATTAATTTCTTAAAAAAAATTCCATGTTCTGAAGCGAAATCCTAGTCCTACAAAAAAAGAAAACTTTCGCAATTAAGTTCCTATTCAGATCAGATTTCCAAGCATCTAAAGAATTTTAAAAGTTTGCTAAGCAATCCTAAAGTATATAGGAATGTGGATCTTGGTCAAGGGTTATTTAAGCTAGGGAATTAAGATATTTTATCCTGTTTTTCTTTCTATTATATATGACATCAACAAGTTACTGTCCAAACTGTTTGGATCAGGGTTTGGGTTTAATAGTATATAGGTTTTGGGTTAGTTTTGTAAGTGGTGGGTTAATTCAGCCCATAAGGCTAGATCTATTAGGGTTAATTTTTCAAAAGTACTTAAACTCTTGTAAGCCAAAACCTATTGATGTAAACCTCGTGATCACGTAACCCACAATCAAGATTGAGATCTTATCCTAGAAAGCCGAAATAAATCTTATAGGAGTGTGACACAATAGAAACCTGGCCCAAGACATATTAGAATGAAGTAGAATGACACCACGAAGCCAATTAATCTTAAGAAGTTAATAAAACTCTGAAAATTACTATCTTAAATATGCTAGAATCAGATTTTTCACCCTTAAGAAGTCCCAAATAAACTAAGAAATCTGATTTGAAGGTAGAATTAATTCTGAAGTCTTCTTTCCTTGTTGTAGCTATGATGAATAAGGAATCCTTGTAAGAAAAGAATTTTGAAACATTTATGAATCCTTGCCACACTTGGAAACTATCTTGCAGCCCATTAAAGATCCTTGCAGAGCTAGGAGATTCCCAAAACAAGTTGTCACATTCTTTTAGGAAAAGAATCCTAGCCAAATAGGAAGTCCATAAGTTAAAAGAAAGTAAATAACAAAATTCATACAGCCTTTGTTGACCTATATTGCGATGCCTTTCTGAACTCCGATTGACCTAAAAATTTAACACATGGTAGGAAAACATGTCAGGAGACCCCACTTAAAATTTCAGCTCGATCTAAAAGTCGGGTTGATAATTATGATTGTTGCTGTAAAACTGGATAGTTGCACATTTTACATCAAAATTCAAATTTGACCTTGCCTGGATCATATCAGTAGTGCAGTCCAATTATAATTGTCAGACTCAAGAATCAATAAATATACAGAAAACAAAGCAAAACAAAACTACAATTACGATTTCACGAGTAGCAATGCAAATTCATACGAATTGTAGACGCCACGAAGACACGAAATAAAACATAAGCGAATATTAGTGAAAAACATTAATAGACTCCAAAATAACCCAATTATAATATAAACAAAAAGATTTGGACAAAAATAAACAATAAGAATCACGTTTTGGAACTTGACGCAAACCTAACTTGTTATGCAAGTTTTACGTAACAGAATTGAAACCAAGACCAAACGATATCGGAATGACCTCAAATTCAATATTTAGTATTCGAATACAAAACAAACAATAACTCTCAGTTTATAGGTCTTAGATGAAATATAACCCTTTATTTTTGCTTAGATGCCACAGACACAAAGAACATGAATATGAACAACGCAAATATTGAAATACTTAAAGGAACACTAAAAAAACAAAAATAACAAAAGGATATGACCTAGTTTCAGAGACTAGCTCCAATGCCAACTAATTTTAACCTGGTAGTCAAGCAACCCACAATCAAGATTGAAATCTGATTTCAGAAAGCCAAAATAGGTATGAAAGGAGTGTGACACAATGGAAACCTGGCCCAAGGCACCAACACTATTGGAATGAAGAAGAATGACACCATGAAGCTAGTTAATCTTCAATAAGTCAGATTTAGTTCGTTCAAGAACTAAAGAATACAATAATCACTCTCACACGTTAAAACTGAAAAATTCAGAAATAATACTCATCAATGGCTGCTAAAATTTAGGTTACATGTGTTTAAATAGTTCTGAAAAATTAACCCTAATGGATCTACCCTTGTACAAAACTGACCTGAAAACCTTAAACTGAAAAGCCATAACATGATCCAAACAAGTCTTGGATCCTAGCAGAAAACAAAGTGTTAATTAAGCCCAAACAAGCTAACAAAAAATAAAGATAAAGCCTATAAGTCGTAAGTCTTTATCTACGCAATGATCCTGGAAACCAATATGTCATTAAATACCACCAACCCTTCAATCTTTGTGTAGCAAGGATGAATAAGGAAACCTTGTAAAAAAAGGATTCTGAAACATTAATGAATCCTTGCCACAATTGGAAACTATGTTGCAGCCCATTAAAGATCCTTGTAGAACTAGTAGATTTTCAAAATAAGCTACCACATCTTTGTAGGAAAAAGGATGTTTTCCAAATAGAAAGTCCACAAATCAAAAGAAAGTAAATAATAAAATGTGTTCAGCCTATTCTGACCTATATCGTAAGTCCTTCCCGAATACTGATTCACCTGAAATTTAACCCCAACATAGAAACATACCTCTAGAATCTTCTGATAACATTTCAGCTCAATCCAACGGTTTAATTTGAAGTTATGCTCAATAGCGTAAAACTGAACGGTAGAAAATTTTACACCAAAATTCGAATCTGACCTTGTTTGGCTTTATTATTTTTCCAAGTTATACAAAGAAATCCAAGTTAAACAAGGAACTAAATGGGGGCAAATCATGTCAGAATTTTCCTAGTTTACAAAGGACTTGTAGGGCAATAACTACTCCTATGAATGCAAAGGGTTATTCAACTATAAAAACTTATAAACTAGGAAAATCAGATTGTTTAGTTTTTAATTTTCTTTGCTACATGCGGCATCAGTATCAAACTTTGTTTTTTTTTATTATTTCTTTATGTTTTGGGTTATATTTGGGTTTAATTGTAAGTGGATCTCATATAAGTCCATATAAAGGGCCCATTAGGGTTTATTTCATTCTAGAGTCAATATAAATAAAGTCATAATCAGACATGTTGGGCTATGAAATTTTGAGATTAATACCACCAGCCCTTCTTTCCTCGTGTAGCTAGGATGAATAAGGAATCCTTGTAAAAAAGGGATTCTAGAATGTTAATAAATCCTTGCCACACTTGTAAATTATGTTGCAGCCAATTAAAGATCCTTATGGAACTAGAAAACTCTCAAAACAAGCTCCGACATCATTGTAGGAGAAGAATCATTGTCAAATAAGAAGTCCATATGTTAAAAGGGAAGTCAATAGCAAAATTCATACATTCTGTTTTGACCTGTATCGCAAGTCCTTTCCGAACTATGATTCACCTGAAATTTAACCTCAACATAGAAACATACCTCTAGAAGCTTCTGGTAACATTTCAGCTCAATCCAACAGTTTAATTTGAAGTTATGCTCAATAGCGTAAAACTGAATGGTAGGAAATTTTACGCCAAAATCTGAATCTGACCTTGTTTGGATCGTATCAATCTTTGTTAACCTGAACCTAAAGTGTGCGCCTTATAACCAAGGACTCCTCAATAGGTAACGCCACTTCATCCTCAGCACACTCCTTCAATGGTGGCATGTCTTCACAATCTGATTTGTCACTTTTGAATTCCACATCACCATTGTCTATCATCACCATTATCCTTTTTTTTTTACACTCTGAAGCGTGTTGTCCAAACTCCTAAGAGTTGAAACATTTAAACTCTCCAGTATGTTTTGGTTGAAAGTCAAATTTGCCTTTGACACCCGTAAAGGTTTCAACCTTAGCTTTAGGTGGTTCGGCTTTAGTAGGGACAAAAGGCTGGTTGGGCAACCCCTTCTCTCATCTGATTCGGCCTCCATGTTGATGAAGATGAAGTTGAATTGGTCTGAAATTGAGTGTTGCCCCTTCTCTTTATTTACCTTTCCACCTCCATCCCCATTTGGACCATATCCTCTAACTCCACTTAATGTTGTAATTTCACCACTTTCGCAGTCTTCCTATTCAGTCCATTAAGAAATCTAGCCATCCTTGCGATCTCTATCTCCTTCTACTAGTCATTAACACTTTCATCTCATCTCACGATGCTATTGGTCTTTCTTCATTCCTCCTCCTACCAATCACATTTTGATCCCACCAAATCCATGCATATTTTGTAAATCCAATGACTACCAATTTCACCTTCCTCGCCTCTGAATAGCTTTGACAATAAAAAATTCAATCCATCATTTTCTCCCACTCCAAATACGCCTCGGGACCTTTTTACCTTGAAAAGCCTCAGCTTGATAACATCCAAATCACCAGGACATCATGTCCTCCAAAGTTATAGAAATTTCCCTTCTGGCTGAATTGGCCGCTAGTTCTATTCCCAAAATCCCTTTGGTTTATAGGTTGCCAAAACCTTCCCTATGGCCTATAGTCTCATCCTCAAAACCTCTATCAGCAAATCTATCAACGTCCTCCTTAAAATCCTCATTAATCAGCCCACCATAGCCTTTCAGCCCTACTGCCATTGTTCGATTTCGAATCAACCCCAACCTTCCTCACATCTTGGGTACTTATCATTTCCACATTTCTCCACCTTCTCAAGTTTGTCACACATGTTCCCCATCAGAAAATTCACCCTCTCCATCATCTTCGTCAAATGTTGAATTTGGAACTTTACATTACCTGTAAAAAGTGGTTAGTGGTATAAAAAAATAATCCTCACATCGCTTGTGTTTCACTCAAAATTAGGCTTTTCACTCCAATAAACTCACTATGCGTTTTACCTCACAACTTGCTTTCTTTCGGTTCTTTTGAAATTGAAAATCCAACCATAAAATTTAGAGGCTTTTATAACGCATTTAATTTATGAATATAGACTCAAGAATCAATAAATATACTGAAAACAAGCAAAACAAAATTGCGATTATGATTTTACGAGTAGCAATGCAAATTCATATGAATTGTGGATGAAATAAAACATGAAATAAAATAGAAATGAAAATTAATAAAGACACTTAATTGACTCCTAACTAACCCCAATATAACAGAAACAAAACTGATTTGGTTAAAACAAACAAAAGACAAACACATTTTGGAACTTGATGCAAATCTGACTTGTTACGTAATTTTAAAGCACTAGAATTAAAACGAAGACCTAATGATATTGGAATGACCTCAAATTAAATATATAGTATTCTAATATTCAACAAACTATAGATATTAATTTATAGGTCGTTAGCTTATGTCCATGTATCGAAACCTGTGTATGATCAGTTTGCTACAGAATTAAACCCTGAATTGAAACCTCAAGAAAACGATATTGAAATAAGCCCAAATTTAATATGTAGTGCGATCTCACCCCCAGTAGTAAATATATAAAAATTAAATTAATCTTGAGGTGGTTTTCTTAGGGTTCTCTATGAGTTGTGTTTTCTGGGGCAAATTGCAAGAAGCTTTGAATAACGTCTTTTTTTTCTTCTTTTTGACTTTCATGCTACTGATATGTTAGAGACAGTAACAAAATAAAATATTGAATTTTTTTCTTTTTTTTAGTATGTTGAAGTCACAAAGAAGACTAAGATGTCAACAAACACTAAAAACTTAATAAAACACTAGGAAAACAAAAATTCAAAAAGATATGACCTGTTCTTGGACCCTAGCTTTGATAGCAGTAATGTAAACCTCGTGATGGTCACGCAACCCACTGTCATAAACCAATTCTGGGTTATTCCCTAAAATTCATTTTTTAAAAAAAAAATTAAAAAAATAAAATAAAGGCTGGCAACATGGAGAAAGCAGGCCGGAGAATACAATTATAATTTTAGAGAAAATTCAAGGCCTAATTGTACCCCTAAATAAACAATGCAAATTTAAGGTCAAATTAAATAATTAGTGGATGAATTTGCATAAAAATTAAGTCCAGTGACATAATTAAATTTTTAATAGGCCAATTTGATTTAATCATGGGCCAAATTGATTTTTAAATATGTTTCAGAATTAATTTTGGTCAATTAAAGGATTTAATTAAGTGCAAGGACTTAATTACACTTTAAATGGGTCAAATTAATTCATTTTGTGGCTTAATAGGTAAAAAAATTAAGTTTGGAGGTGTAATTTGGGCTTAATTGAGAATATTAGAATTTTAAGAGACCAAATTTAATTTTTACCAAGTTAATTAATTAAAATCAGGCGTAAAATTACAAGAAAATTAAAATTTTGGGGTCAATTAAGGGTCAAATTGAAGAAATTGGCAGCCAAGGACCATTTTGTAAGAGGCGTCGAACTATAAGGGCTTAATTAACAACAACCGAGGGTTAAATTGAAGAAATTGGAAGTTTAATGGTCAATTAGGGGATAAATTGCATAAATCTGAGACCAAGGACCATATTGAAAAAGGCGCGTCAATCCGGGGTTAAATTGATGTTTTTTCAGTGACGCAATTGCATAACATTGAACGTTTGAAGCCGATCATGGGTGTATATGAGATACATCAGAAATCGAGGGACCGAAATGAACATGACCAAAACAGCGTCATTTTGATTACTGTTCATCTTCTTCTTCAGTTTTATCTGAAATGACAGTTCAGGGAGGCTACTTTGCAGGTGCATTTAATGCCTCTAACGTCCACCAAATTTGACCAAACTTGTATGCAAATGATCACCTGACACTTCTTTACAACCCCATGTGGCCTGTTCATACCGATTGACAACACATAGGCCTCAACGCCGGTTTAAAGAAGCCAACTCAGGCAGCCTTTTCCTACAGATTTGACAACTCACGATGCACACTTTGAATCAACAGTTGGGATCCTTCCCAGTCGAACCAAAAGCCAAGATTTAGCACCATTAAATACTAAATGTCCCTCTTCCACCCACTATAAATATATCTGGATTTCATGGCTAGAGCATGAAGAAAATCGAGTCCAAAGTCGATAAAAACCAGCCACCCTCCCCTCTTTTTCTCTTTTTTCTATCGTCACTCTCTTCTTTCTCCTTCTCAGTCGTGCCTTCAGCCACCACCACTGTCACCGCTGGCTTGACCACCATCCTCTCCACCGATTACTTCTCCTTTTTCCTCCACTGTGGCAGCAGCCCATCAACGCCACCATTTTCATTTTCTTCCTTCTCCAGCACCGACATCAACAACATCAGCACCGATCTCCACCGTCACCACCGACTTGACCACCATCATCTCCATCAACCCAGCTCCTCACTAGCGGCAGAGCAGCCACCATGACCTTCTCTCTCTCCCCTCTATAATTTTTGTTTCTTCTCTCTCCAACCCCACATCCGACACCGGCCACAAAACTCTCTACCAATGCCGCCACCAGGCTCTCATCAGCCTCCCAGACCAGTAGCTCCTCCCACTCGTGTCAGGTGGCCTCCCTATTCTTCTTCCCCATTCTTCATCCCCGTTCTCGTGGCCATTGCACGCAGAAGATATTGTGCATGCAATGGAAGAATAATTAAATTTGAAGGTGGGCCGGACCTGTTCTAGCCTAGCCCAAATGGTTGGGCCGGTTCAGCCCACCCTCTAAAAGGGTCAGTTTTGTTGGGCCGATTTTGACCCAACCCGGCTAGATGGACCGGCCCGGCCCATATATATTTAATAAATATTTATTTATAATAATATATATTATAATATTATATTTAACCCGATAAGGTAGAGACTTTCTCATAAAGAGAGATCTACCTTGAACCTTAGAAAAGACCAATGAATAGAAACCCGACCTAGAAAAACAATCAAACAACAATGCAACTTACCTTAGGTAGGGTGCACTAGGGGTGATGCGTCTTCCCCTTGCACAACCAGTCCCTTACTTAGACTCTCGCAAACCATAGGTTCCTAGTAACCATAATACTAGGTGGCAACTCCTGAACCTTAATTATAATTTTATGATTAAATCCTTCCCAACACACACACACACCTCATCAAGAGGCACGATAAAAGCCTCCGTCGTCGCCGAACGACGTCACGGCGCAACCCGTGACACCCACAATCAAAATTGAGATTTGATCCTAGAAAGCTGAAATATGTCTGATAGGAATATGATACAATGAAAACTTGTCTCAAGACAACAACATTATTGGTATGAAGTCGAATGACACCACGAAGCAGAACCAAAAAATGCAAGAATCTCTCTCGCACGTTAAAATTGAAAAATTCAGATATATTATTCATTAATGACTGCCAAAATTTAGGCTTACATGAGCTTAAATATGATGAGGATCAACCAAACACCAAGCTTAATCATGCCAAAAATCCATTGGGGGTGCCAAATGGGTCAATTACTAGAGCTATGGCAAATAAGCTTAAAGAGGCATTGAATGGGCTTGTTCAAAATATTTGGAGCAAGATGGACCTAGAGGTGCTTGGGATGCCTAGGGAGCATGAAGGACAACCTCTAATTCATCTAATCCAAGTCCAAGAAGAGCTCAATTCGCGTGGATCAAAGGGCTGATGTGTCTGGCCTCGTAACAACCTTATTAGGCTTGTTTTTCCTAATGTTACAAGGATAGAAAGTCAGCAACTTATTCTCCTAAACAAGCAAGGAAAGTAATAAAATCAACAACAAATAAGGAGATTCGCTTCATTATTTGTCCAAGTTATACAAGGAAATCCAAGTTAATCAAGGAACTAAAAAGGCGACAGGAAAGGAATCCAAATCCAAGCAGATTTTCTCCTAGTCTACAAGGGATTTATAATGGCGGTAACTATTCCTATGCATGCAAGGAAGGTTTACTCAGCTATAACAGCTTATAAACTAGGGGAAATTAGATTATTGAGCTTTTATTTTTTCTATTATATGCGACAACAATATCAAACTTTATTGTATTCTTAGTTCTTTATGTTTTGGATTATATTTTGGTTTAATTGTAAGTGAGCTTCATATAGGTTCATGTAAGGGGGTCCATTAGGGTTTATTTCAGTCTAGAGTCAATATAAATAGAGTCCTAACCAGACATGGAGGGACATGCAATTCATATTAATAAAAACTTCTTTGTTGCACCTTGTTGTTTGAGTTAGTGAGATATTCTCCCTTCCTTAGTTCTCTAAAGAACTAAAAACAACTTATTGAAGAGCAATTGACTTCCCGACGTCATCCTTATACTTCTCATTCGCGAATTAATATTCGTTGCGTGGGCATTTTTTTTAATCAAATGTAAGAAATTTATAGATCAAATAAAACAGGGCTGGGGAATCAGTAAGTCAAGATATATACAGATATGAACTGGAAAAAGGGAACAGACTCCCTTAAATACAAAGGAGGCTAGGGGAACAAACTCCCACAATAGCCGAAACAAACCTAACCAAAAACTAGAAGCTACTCTAGCAGCAACTGCCCAACTTGTAGCAGCAACTGATAAGGCAAGCAGGCAATGCACCAGCAAAACCAGCAACCAACAACATAGTAGCTAGCTTATCACAATAAAAAGCTTGAAGCAAGCAAGAACATAGCAAGACTAAAAGCAAAGCACCAGCATAACCATCCTACAATGAGGAGGCAATGAGGTATCCATCAATAATAAGCAAATCTCAACTTCGAAAGTCAAGAGAGAACATGATTTTTTTTCCATTAGTGGTGGTGCCTAGATACGAGTTATCTTTGTGTCACACTTCTATCAAACTTGATTTACATGGCTTTTTCAGGAATTGGTGTCTTTACGTGTGGGTTGCTTGATCGTGTGTTCAAGAGGTTCACATTAAAAACACAGCAAATGAAACAAAAAAATCCTACTACAACTTGGAAATAACATCGGCGGCTACCTTTTCCTTTAGTTTCTAGGATTCCTGGGCTACATGGAAGGCTATAAATAAGCCTTGAATCAGTTCTGTAATATTTTTTTTTGTTCTCTTATTTTCACTACAGAACATGGATTTAATATTATGGGCTTTATTTTATTTTATTAGCTGAAATAGCTTAATTAATATTTTGTTTTCAGCTAGGATCCAAGGCTTGTTTGGATCAGGTTATGGGCTTTTTAGTTTAAGGTTTTTGAGTCAGTTTTGTAAGTGGGCCAAATCAGTCTTCTAGGGTAGAATCATTAAGGTTAATTTCTCAATAACTATTTAAACTCATATAACTTAAATTTTAGCAGTCATTGATGAATATAACTTCTGAATTTTTCAGTTTTGACGTGTGAGAATGATTATTGCATTCTTCATTCAAATATTGTTGGTGTGTTGGGGTAGATTTTCATTGTGTCACCCTCTTATCAGACCTCTTTTGGCTTTTCGGGATCAGATCTCAATCTTGATTGTGGGTTGCGTGATCACATGATCACAAGGTTCACATCATTATTTTTATGACTAAGTATGGTTTGTATGAATGGTTAGTCATGTTGTTTGGACTTACAAATGCACCTAGTATGTTTTCGCATTTAATAAATCATGTATTACGTGCGTTTATAGGTAAGTTTATGGTTATGTATTTTGATGATATTTTGATCTATAGCAAGAACTTAAATGAGCATCTTGATCATTTACGTAATGTATTTAGTGTATTCTGCAATGAGAAATTGTATGCTAATATTAAGAAGTGTACTTTTTGCATAGAAAAAATTACATTTCTTGGCTATGTTATAACTGCACAAGGTATTGAGATGGATGAGGTAAAAGTTAAGGCCATCTAGAATTGCCCTACATCAAAATCGATAAGTGAGGTAAGGAGTTTTCATGGACAAAGAAAGTATAATCTATCAAGTATTCTAATCTATCAAGGAGCTTATTCTATCAAGGAGGAGTTAATCTATCATGTAATCTAATATATCAAGGAGAAATATATCAAGTAGTCTAATACATTAAGGAGTTTAATCTACAAAGAGTCTAATCTATTAAGAATTAACTAGAAAGAAAATCCTTCTCTACCTTAGACACTAAAGGTGGTGGCACTATAATATAAAATTTAAGAATATTTATTTTATTATTTTCATATTATTTAGTTAGGTTTTGAGTTATTTTGGATCTAGTTTCAAATTGCGTCAAGTAAGTCCATTCAACTATCTTGGGGGTTTGTTTCCAAGACTATGAATACTCTTTTGTAAAACTTAATTTTTAGATTGGAAATACACATTAATTGCTGCATATTGAAGCATAAAGAATATAGATTTTTTCTTGCTTGGTTTTTAATTGAACACTTTTTAAATAATTGACCAATCTTTGTTATGATTTTATACTTCTTGTGCTCGTCTCTAGTGAGGATGTTGTGATATGGATCAGCCCACGAACACCAACCCTTATCCATTACCAATGCAAACATCTTGATCAGGTGGACAAGCAACCCTCAACAAAGATGATACTTCCCCAAGATAGTGACACGACCAAAGAGTTGATGTCTTCTCCCAAGTGTAGGAGTGTCGAAGTAATAAATAACCCGGCAAGACCGGGGTCGAACCACAGGGAGGTTAATTGTATAAACTACAAATAAAAAAATAGATAATAATAGAAAAGGAGTTGAAAAGAGCTTTGAGATGTGATATTGACATAAGGATTAAACATGGATAAAATAATTGTCAAGGTTAGAGGATCCACTAATGGTATTTCAAATAATTATAGTATAAACTCTTTTTATTAATCAACTGGAAACCACACACAAAGGAGGTTCCAATGGGATTATAAATTGTTAACATGATTACATTAGTTATCTTATTCGAATAATGCTAATACTTGTAAATGTTGTCAGGTATTCATGATTATAACTTATGCTAACAACAAATCAAGTTCCTTTCATAGCACAGATGTCAGTTATACCATACGGTTGAGCTATGAAAGTGCCAAGTATTTGTTGTACAAAGGGTTATACAACATAAATCTAGATTAACCATTTAACAAGCAAAGTATTAAAAGTGAACAGGATAACAAATACAAAACATATTAGTATCAAGCATTAAGGCCCATGTTGAGTTTATACTATACTTATTTTTACATCATTACTGTAACCTTTTCACCTTGACATAATAAACTTAGCTAAACATAATGAAAGAGAGAAACATAAATAAACAAGATAAGAACATAAATAAGATATAAGTTAACTAAGTAAAGGGAAGGAAATGAAAAGCATAAACAAGAGATTAATATAAACAAAACTTAAGCATTACAAAAATATAAAGAGAGAGAGCAAGAACATGATCTTGATCTAAAAACCAAGATGCCTAAATGCATGGCAAATGCCTCCTTTTATATTTGGAACTATTGATTTGATGACTAATTGTTGAGTGGGCGGCCACATCTTGACTTGGTGACAATCCTTATCTTCTTATCTTAACAAAACGTCATTGCTAACATCAGAATTTGAACAGATTGTCTTCATGAAAGTTCTAGGAAATTGTCTCAGCTTTCCAACGAAACAAAATCGGTGTATTTGGACTTCTAGAACTCGAGATATGGGCTGAACACTGAACAATAGCTGCGCTGCAGGACATATTCGGACTTTTCTTTTGATGCTAAGATTTGGACTTCCAAACAACATAATTGAGTCTTGGACTCTTCTTGAATGTTTTAGGCCTATGTATTAGCTTTCTAGCCATATAAACCAAACTAAAATCCAAGATCTACAGCTCCAGATATGACCCAATGACTGAACAGTGTTCCAGTTTGGACTGAACCAACATCTCTTCTCTAAGCTTAGCCTTCTCTTTGTCTTCTCAATTTTAGTAGTTAAACTCATCAATCAATCCCTTCATTTATGTGATAGGCCTGCATTTAAGATGAACATTTACCATAAATTAAAGGTATCTTATAGTATTAGACATGATATTATAAAACATGCTCTAGTTAAGGAGTTATTGATACTTTTAGTGCAAAATGATGATATAAAACCTTGATAAAAATGCACTTTTAAGTACTAATCAGATAGCCAAAAATTAGGTTTGAGAAGTGTGACACAATGAAAATTTATCCCAAGACACGAGCACTATTGGAATTGAATCGAATGATGCCACAAGGTCAGTTATATCTTGATAAGTCAAATTTGATTTTTGTCCTAGTAAAGATAACATGTTGCATCAAGCAAAAACACAAGTTTATTTCATGAATCTATGCGTACTTGCTTTTCAGCATACAAAACACTTATATAATGCTTCAAATAACCCTAATTGATCCTCAAATGTGGGCTGATTTGAGCCCACTTATAAAATTGATCAAAATAAGTAACAATAAACAAAGACTAAGAAGAAAATAAAAACAAAACCAAAATTAATATCCTAGATATACTAGAATCAAATTAGCCACCACTAAGGAGTCCAAAATAAATTAGGAAATCTTATCTGAATGTGGAATTGATTCCGGAATATTCTTGCCTTGTTGTGCTTAGTTTCCTTGTTTTACTTGGACAATTAATGAAGAAAAATCTCTTTTTTATACCTGCCAATATAGTTTCCTACATGGACTAAGAGAATCATTAATTAATCATTCCTAACTTAGGAAATCAGATCTGGCAGCTCCTCTAGCATCCTTTGTTGACTAGGGAACTTCCTCCTTTGTTGATAAATATTCTCCTAAATAATAGGGAAAATAATGAACGAATTTTAGGAGAATAATTTGCTGATTTAAGTCCTAGTAGAATTAGAAAATCAATTATAAACAAATCTGATCTGATCACAACATCTTAATTAACTTAAGTCAACTTTGGACCCCCATGTGGCCTAAACTCATATTCATTAATAGGGACCAAATGAGACTCAAAATACACTCCAAATAAACTTTCTTTGTTGCCCAAAAACATCCCATGCATAGCCTGTCTTGATTTAACCAAATTACCCACCAAAAGATTTGGGCTAAACCCATCATCCATAAGAACCTCAATGTAACCGAATGAATCCCTAGGTAAAAACCCATCATGAAAAACCCAAGTCTGAACCATATACCAAATCGTATCAATTACATGTTCCAAATGAATTAAAAGGTCTAAAACAAAGGTATTGAAAGAAGCATTAAATGGATTAGTCTTCCATGTTTTGGCCAAGGAAAAAATTAGAGATCCTTTAGGGCATCAAGAGGAGGCCTTAGTGCATTTAATTCATGTGCACGAGGGGCCCAATCCAACCTTATTAGGCCATGATAATAGGAACTATTTGTTCCAATCTTGGACATACATTGATCCATTAGAGGTGTCAACTAAGCCGATTACACGGGCAAAGAGACTTAAAGAGACATTAATTGGGCTAGTTCAACTCATAAGGAGCAAGATGGACCTATAAAAGCAGTGGTGCGAACCTTGTTATAACATGGTCACATAACACACAATCAAGATTGATATCTGATCTTGAAAAGTCGAAAGATGTTTGATAAGAGGTTTGATAAAAGTTTGACACAATAGAAACCTGCCCCAAGGCACTAGCACTATTGTAATGAAGTCAAATGACGCCACAAAGCCAATTAATTTTTGATAAGTCAAATTCAATTCATTCAAGATCCAAAGAATGCAAAAATCTCTCTTATATGTAAACTGAAAAGTTCACAAGTGTTCTTCATCAAAGGTGCTGAAATTTAGGCTTTACATGTGTTGAAATAATTCTGAAAAGAAACATTAATGAATCCTTCCCACATGAAGAACCAAATCTAAAATAATAGATAGAAATGCTCTCTTCTCTCTTCTTTTTTCTTTTCCTCCTACATGATTAGATTTGGTTTCCTTTGCATCTGATTATGTTTTAAATTTGATATCTTCTAGATTAGGTTGGTTTCCGTGCTCAATTTCATTCAAGTTTTGTTTCTCCATTTCAGTTTCTGTGGTGTTCGGTTATGTTGTTGTATGTTCTCCATGCATGTGTATACAAGTTCTTCAATTGATTTAGAATATGGAAATGAGTTATTAAGGGGTGAAATGGTTAACGCAACTTCAAATATAGAAGTTCAGATGAGGGAGATGGGAAAGAAAGGTGCAGACATGGATAGTGCTGTTATTTCTCCTCCTAACATTGATTTTTAAAACGGTGCACTCCATTGACAACAAAGCTATTCAGGATGTAACAAGGGATGGTCAACTTTTGACTGGACACAACATGAGAATACAACTTCAAGAGATGTTGCATGGCTATGGTGCCAAATTTTCTCAGTATTTTGATGAGAACAAAGGTCCTACTGAAGGTCCTGTTTGGCTGATGAGTTTTGGAAGTATTGTTGAGCTAGATGAACGCAGCAGAATCAAGGTATCTCTTGGGCAAGATGGGGCAAGTTAGGGGCAACCAGTTAATGCTAGCCATATGGTCAATGTCCAAGAAAAGATATATTCAGAACATTAGTCGGGTATGCAAGGTGTCCCTTGCTCCTTTACCATGTTAATTGAGTCATGTGAAAAGTAACATAGCCAACTAGCAAAAAGTATGAAATATGTCGGCTGTCTTGTTACAGCCAGATTTGTTGCAATATATGCCCATTACACCTGATAGTCCTCTACATGCTAATGTCCAGCATAGCAGAAGTATGGACCATAATATCAAGTAATCAAACGGTTACATTTTCAACCTTTTAAACGATTTTAGAGGAGATACCTAATGTGAAAGCTGGCAATGGTTTACAAACAAACTATAACTTGCAATTCTTACCACCTTCGTAAGAAATCGACCGTATGACAATAAGTCCTCCCATTGATGTTTTTTAAGAAGGTTGTATGCTTTGGCAATCCACCCTCGTTGGGCACTTTGTGAGTTAGAAACTTCCATTCACAATGGTTAATTCTATAGCAAATAGAATTTGGGGGTCACTTGGATTATTTGTCTAAAGTTTCAGTATGGGTTAAGCTTCATAAAGTCCTTTTGGAATATTGGACTAACAAGGGGCTAAGTTATGTTGCTAGTGCTCTAGGGGTTCCCCTACATGCTATTACTACCCTAACGCATAAAAAATTGACTTATGCGAGAGTTTGTGTTGAGATTGATCTTTAAAGTTGCTGGTTAAGGAATTTGACCTCCAATGCCCTAACAGAATGCTAATTACTACTTTACATGTTATTACTACCCTAATGCATAAAAGATTAACTTATGTGAGAGTTTGGGTTGAGATTGATGCTTCAAAGTTGCTGGTTAAGGAATTTGACCTTTAATGCCCTAACATAATGCTAATTACTATTTCAGCTGAGTATGAATGGCTTCTTACCAGGTGCAGTACTTGCAATGTTTTTTGCCATATTTTAGCAACATGTCTGAATAACAATGATAAAGCTCCAATGACGGGAGAAGCTAAAAGGAAGAATGGTTGGGACTACCTCAGCGTATAACATGCAAAATCAGTTTTAATGGCAAGAGGTTGTGATGCGATCCAACCATCAAAGGATCCATTGGAGGTTCCAGTTGGTCCAGTTACTAGGCTTAGGGCTAAGAAGTTTTCAATGCACTTCTTCAAGATACATGGGCTAAGGTGGACTTCAAGAGGATTTGTAATAATAAAAAGCAAGTCTTGATTAATCTGATTCATGTTCAAGAGGGGCTTGTTGGTGGAACCAAGACCGTTACACAAGGATTGGGAGAAGAAGACTAGATTCAGACAGTTTGACCTTTCGTTACTCTTTTGGTCATAACTGGAGCTACAGATAGAATTTTGATGTGATTCTCATTGGGATGGAAACTAGACTTCCATGTCTTTCCAACGATATATGGCATGCCTTCTAATTCATTAAGACGAGAGCGAACCATCCATTTTAAGTTGGGCCTTGCTGCTGCCAGACAGAATGCGGAAACAACGAACTTGTCTTATTTAATTAGTTGGGCTATCGAACTTTAATTATTTTGAGAGGAGATAATTTTTTTGGGTTTTAGACTTGTTTATTTTGTTTATTTTAATTAGTTTGGGCTAGTTTTAGCTTCAGTTGATTATTATTTAAATTGGGTTTATATGATACCTATTTGGGAAACTAGGGTTTTGGCTTGGAGTTTAAATACTCTTTAGGAATAATTTCAGGTCAGACTTTTAATGATATTTCAGCATTGTAGCTGACTTTTGGTTGCTCAATCTTGGTTCTTGATTAAACTTTCAACTCTTTAAAGAATTGACCATTTTTTGTTGTGAATTTATACTTCATTTGCTCGTCTCCAGGTGTAGCCATTGTGATCGAGTTGGTTTATAGTCTTGTTGCCTTGGAGCAAGTCTTCCATTATGATAAGCTCATTCAAATTTCAACAAACTTGGGTTAGATTGATCTTGGGGTCGCGAATACCATTAAATTCCACTAGGGTTCGCATCAGTTGGTATCAGAGCTAATCTAATCACAGGTTATATCCTTCAATTTGAGTCTTTAGTGTTCTTTTGATGCTTTCTTGATCAAAATTGGCATACACACCTAAGTTCTTGATTTTGTTTTGTTCTTGCTGAAATATATACATCTATATATATAAAAAAAGGAGGCTTGATCTTGAAATCTTGATTGCTGCCACACAAAAAAAAAATCACTTTTTTTTTTAGTTTTGACCGAATACATGCTTGAGAAAACCTTGATCATTGGGAAATTAGGTAGTCTTGATTCATGAATCTTTTAGTAGTCTTGTTTGTGTTTCTTGAAAATTTGGGTAGTTTAGTTGATTCTCTTGAGTTTCTGGAATTTTCTTGAATTAAATCCTTAGTTCTTGATAATTCGTAATTGTTTAGCTCTTTTCTGATTTTTTTTATTTTATTCGTGTCTTCAAATCGTCATATTATTCGTACAAATTTTCTTTGCTATTCGTGAATTTGTCATCGAGTTTTGTTTTGTTAGTTTTGTAATTTCTTGCTTCTAGAGTATATATCAAATTTATAAATTCATTGCATAGTTGGTTGCTTTTTCTGAATTGTTGCTAAATGATTTCAAGAACTAAAGAAAGGTAATTTGAGTGGAAAAAGGCATAGGGAGCATATTCGAGTGAAAAGCCTATAAATTTGTGTGAAACACGAGTGAGTGAGATGTTAGTTTTATTGCTAACGATTTTCGTGCAGGTTCAAAAAAAAATATCTTCTAACAATGTGCCACAGAAGAAGGGTGAAATCCCAGAAGATGGGATTTTGAGAATATAACAACAAAGGGAATTTATGTTCGGTGAGCTGATGACTAGGATTGAAAAATTAGAGACTAGGTCTGATGGAGGGCATGATAAAAGGGGTAGAGAAGCTAGGAAGGAGGAGAGTGTTGCTGGAAACTTTACAGATGAAGCCGAGGATGATCTTAACCGTGGTGGTGGGTTCCGTACACATAGGGTAGAGAGGTATGAGAATCTGTCAAGGAGGGGACATATTCGGCCACATAGGGATTTTGAGCATAGAGGGGATTTTGATGATTTGGGAGATATAGACCGAAATTTGGGTAGTATTAAGTTAAAAATCCCAGCCTTTAAGGGAAAAACTGATCCGGAAGCTTATTTAGATTGGGAAAAAAAGGTGGGATGATTTTTGACATCCATAGGTACTTTGAAGAAAAGAAGGTTAAGTTAGCTGTAATGGAGTTTACTGATTATGCCAAGGTTTGGTGGGAAAAATTGGTGGTAGAAAGAAGAAGGAATAGAGAAAGACCAGTTAGCACATGGGAGGAGTTGAAGACAATAATGAAGAGGTATGTTCCTAAACACTATTATCAGGAGTTGTTTAATCGTTTACAAATGATTACATAGGGTAATAAGAGTGTGGAGGAGTATCAGAAAGAATTAGAGGTGGCTATGATTAAAGCTAATGTTAATGAAGATGAGGAAGTTACCATGTCTAGGTTTTTGAATGGCTTGAATAGAGACATAGCTAATGTTGTGGAGTTACAATCATATGTTGATTTGGAGGAGTTAGTACACTTAGCCATAAGGCTGAAGGACAGTTGAAAAGGAAGGGTACTACACTACGGGGTCTTCTTCGGGTTGGAAGATGAATTATAGGAGAGAGGGTAATGCGTCATCGAAGCCTTTAATGACTTCTAAAGTTGCCGAACCTACCTCCATAAAGAAGCAGGTTTCGGCCAATGATAAAAAACTTAAGGGAGAAGTTCAACCAAAGCGTAATCATGATATAAAGTGTTTCAAGTGTCAGGGATTGGGACACTATGCATCAAAATGTACAAATCGTCGAGTTATGATTCTAAGGGATGATGGAGAGATTATGTCCACTAGTGAGGAGTCTGATTGTAATGACATGCCCCCACTTGAGGATGCTAGTGATTTAGAGTATGTTGTTGGTGATAAAGTTTTGGTGATTAGAAGGTCACTTAGTGTTCAGACTAAGGAGGATGACGTGGAGCAAGAAAGGGAGAACATCTTCCATACTAGATGCCTAATCAACGATAAGGTATGTAGTATGATCATTTATAGTGGTGGTTGTACTAATGTTGCTAGTGTTACTTTGGTTAGAAAGTTGGGATTGAATACCATAAAGCATGAGAGGCCTTATCAACTTCAATGGTTGAATGAATGTGGTGTTTGTTAGGATGAATAGACAGGTGATGATTTCTTTTTCAGTAGGCAAATATAAGGATGAAGTGTTACGTGATGTTGTGCCTATGCATGCTACTCATCTGTTACTAGGGAGGCCTTGGCAATTTGATAGAAAAGCCAAGCACGATGGGTTTAAGAACAGGTATTCATTAGAGAATGATGGAAGGATTTATACACTTGCCCCACTCTCACCAAAGCAAGTGTATGAAGATCAAAATCAATTGAAGAAGGGTTATGAGGAAGAGCAACATGTTTCGGCCAAACTGGAGGAACAAAAAGATTCGGCCAAAATGGAAAAACAAGCTGAACAACATGGTGAGGATATTAGGAAGAGAGAAAAAAAAGTGAGCCATGAGTTGAAAACACAAGGGAACAAAGTTTCAGCCTTTAGGACATTAGGGGAGGGTCACGACCAAGAACAAAAAAATGAAAAGAAGACTGAGAGTGGAGAGAAAATGATCGGAGAGAAGAAAGAAAGGATGAGAAAAGAAGAGTGTAGAAAAAGTGGGGAAACACCTTAACTTTTTTTCAAAATCTAATGATCTTAAACATGCGTATCTTTCTGACTTGCCTATGATTTTACTTGTGTATAAGGAGGCATTCTTTAACTTAGATGATTTAGATTCTTGTGTTCCTAGTGTTGTTAAAGTTCTTTTGCAGGAATTTGAGGATGTCTTTCCGGATGACATTCATAGTGGTTTGCCGCCAATTAGAGGTATTGAGCATCAAATTGACTTTGTTCCGGGAGCATCTATACCAAATAGGCTGGCTTATAGGAGCAATCCTGAAGAGATTAAGGAGCCTCAAAGGCAAGTGGGGGAGTTGATGTCGAAAGGATACATTCGAGAGAGCATGAGTCCTTATGCAGTTCCCGTGCTTCTTGTTCCAAAAAAAGATAAAACTTGCTGAATGTGTGTGGATTGTCGAGCTATCAATAACATCACTGTAAAGTATCGACATCCCATTCCTAGATTAGATGATATGTTGGATGAATTACATGGTTCTAAATTGTTTTCAAAAATTGATTTGAAAAATGGTTATCATCAAATTACGATGAAAGAAGGGGATGAATGGAAAACTGCTTTTAAAACAAAATATGGTTTGTATGAGTTGTTGGTTATGCCTTTTGGACTTACTAATGCACCTAGTACTTTTATGAGATTGATGAATCATGTGTTACGTGCTTTTATTGGTAAGTTTGTAGTCGTTTACTTTGATGATATATTGATTTATAGTAAGGACATTGATGA
Source organism: Populus trichocarpa (assembly GCF_000002775.5). Lineage (NCBI taxonomy): Eukaryota > Viridiplantae > Streptophyta > Magnoliopsida > Malpighiales > Salicaceae > Populus > Populus trichocarpa. Next base: position 6,925,744 of record NC_037302.2, on the reverse strand, counting down.
GCATATAAGTCATTTGAGACAAGTTTTTAATGTGCTTAGAAAAGAGTCCTTATATGCTAATTTGAAAAAGTGTGACTTTTGCATGGATATGATTGTTTTTCTTGGATATGTGGTTAGTGAAAAAGGTATAGAAATGGATGAGGCTAAGGTTAAGGCTATTCAAGAATGGCCTCCACCAAAATCCATAACAGACGTTAGGAGTTTTCATGGTTTGGCTAGTTTTTATAGGAGATTTGTTAAAGACTTTAGTACGATAGCCTCTCCATTTACTGAAATTGTTAAGAAAGTCGTGGTTTCAAGCGGGGAGAAGAACAAGAAAATGCTTTTCACTTGTTAAAATCAAAGTTGATTTCGGCACCTTTACTATCTTTACCTGATTTTAATGAAGCTTTTGAGATTGAATGTGATTCTTCAGGAATAGGTATTTGAGCTGCTTTAATGCAAGAAAAACGACCCATCACTTATTTTAGTGAGAAACTCAATGGTGCCACTCTTAACTATCCCACTTACGATAAAGAGTTGTACGCAGTAGTGCGGGCTTTGGAGACTTGACAACATTATCTGTGGCCGCGAGAGTTTGTCATACATACTGATTACCAATCGTTGAAACATTTGAAGGGTCAAGGTAAGTTAAGTAGGAGACATGCTAAATGAGTTGAGTTTATTGAAACTTTTCCATATGTGATTAAATACAAGCAAGGTCAGGAAAATGTGGTCGTCGATGCCTTGTCGCGAAGGTATGTTCTTCTTAATACTCTTAATACTAAATTGCTAGGATTTGAGTATATTAAGGAATTGTATCTTGATGATCATAATTTCGGAGCTATATATGACACATGCAAGGTTTCGCCCAAGGATAAATATTTTAGGCATGATGGATTTTAGTTTAAGGAAAATAAGTTATGTGTGCCTAATTGTTCTTTACATGAATTGCTTGTGAGGGAAGCACATGGGGGAGGTTTAATGGGGCATTTTGGAATTACTAAAACTTTGGAGGTTCTGCATGAGCACTTTTATTGGCCTAATATAAAAAGAGATGTGCAAAGAATGTGTGATAAGTGCATAACATGTAGACAAGCTAAGTCTAGGATAATGCCTGATGGACTATACACACCTTTGCCTGTTCCTAAGAAACCTTGGGTTGATATTTCTATGGATTTCATTTTAGGTCTACCTAGGTCTAGGAAAGGGAGAGATTCTATATTTGTTGTTGTGGATAGATTTTCTAAAAGGCACATTTCATTGCTTGCCATAAAACAGATCATGCAATAAATATAGATGACCTATTCTTATCATTCAGCTACATGGTCTTCCTAGGAGCATTGTATCCGATCGAGACGTTAAGTTTTTGAGTTACTTTTGGAAGTTTTTGTGGGCTAAGTTAGGAACTAAACTTTTATATTCTACCACTTGTCATCCACAAACAGATGGCCAAACTGAAGTTGTTAACCGGACTTTGATTCAATTGTTAAGGGCTATCATTCAAAAGAATCTTAAAAATTAGAAAGAATGTTTGCCATTTATTGAATTTGCATATAATCGTAGTGTGCATTCTACTACTGATTATTCACCATTGGAGATTGTTTATGGTTTTAACCCTTTGACACCATTAGATTTGATTCCTTTGCCTGTTGATGAAAGGATTAGTCTTGATGGTAATTAAAAAGCACAGGTGGTGAAAGATCTCCATGCAAAAATTCGGCAACAAATAGAAAAGAAGAATGAACAATATGCAAACAAAGCCAATAGGGGATGAAAATTAGTGAGATTTGAACCAGGTGATTGGGTTTGGGTGTATATGAGGAAGGAAAGGTTTCCTGAACAAAGAAGATCAAAGTTGATGCCCCGAGGAGATGGTCCTTATCAGATCATAGAAAGGATTAATGAAAATACCTACAAAGTGGATCTATTAAGTGAGTATGGTGTTAGTGCTACATTCAATGTTTCTGATCTTTCTTCGTTTGATGTAGGTGATGATTCGAGGTCGAATCCTTTTGAGGAGCAAAGGGATGATGCGATCCAACCATCAAAGGATCCATTGGAGGTTCCAGTTGGTCCAGTTACTAGGCTTAGGGCTAAGAAGTTCAAAGAAGTTTTCAATGCACTTCTTCAAGATACATGGGCTAAGGTGGACTTCAAGAGGATTTGTAATAATAAAGAGCAAGCCTTGATTAATCTGATTCATGTTCAAGAGGGGCTTGTTGGTGGAACCAAGACCATTACACAAGGATTGGGAGAAGAAGACTAGATTCGGACAGTTTGACCTTTCGTTACTCTTTTGGTCATAAATGGAGCTACAGATCGAATTTTGATGCGATTATAGTTGGGATGGAAACTAGACTTCCATACCTTTCCAACGGTATATGGCATGTCTTCTAATTCATTAAGACGAGAGAGAACCATCCGTTTTAAGTTGGGCCTTGCTGTTGCCATACAGAATGCGGAAACAACGAACTTGTGTTATTTAATTAGTTAGGCTATCAAACTTTAATTATTTTGAGAGGAGACAATTTGTTTGAGTTTTAGACTTGTTTATTTTGTTTATTTTAATTAGTTTGGGCTAGTTTTAGCTTGGGTTGATTATTATTTAAATTGGGTTTATGTGAGACCTATTTGGGAAACTAGGGTTTTGGCTTGGAGTTTAAATACTCTTTAGGAATAATTTCAGGTCACACTTTTAATGATATTTTAGCATTGTAGCCGACTTTTGGTTGCTCAATCTTGGTTCTTGATTGAACTTTCAACTCTTCAAAGAATTGACCATTCTTTGTTGTGAATTTATAGTTCTTTTGCTCGTCTCCAGATGTAGGCGTTGTGATCGAGTTGGTTTATAGTCTTGTTGCCTTGCAGCAAGTCTTCCATTATGATAAGCTCATTCAAATCTCAACAAACTTGGGTTAGATTGATCTTGGGGTCGCGAATACCATTAAATTCCGCTAGGGTTCGCATTAGGTTGGGAAGAGGAAGAAAGACAATAAAAAAATGTGACTAATTGCTCCACTTCGGGTGAATGTAAACGTGAAATGAACGAAGATTAGAATCCGGAAGTTGATTACATGATGAATTGTCTAAGTGGTGATAAGGGGAACGTCCAAAGGAGTACATGTGATGTTCTGCCACAAAGGAATGTTGAACCATCCAATTGCATGAGCATCATTGCACTATCTTGCCAGGTCCTTCGACCATTTATTCATAGGTGTGTTTGGAAGCGAAGGATAATGAAGTTGGGGAAAGTGTTTCTAATGGTGAATATGCTGATCACGAACCCACATTTTCAGTTGTGACGAGTCCTTCTCACCAATTCCCTTTGAGTTCGATCAACAATGAAAATGTTAATCAATTAGCAAGTAAGGCTAAAGATTATCTTGAGAAGAAGAAGAAGAGATCTGGGGGTTCTAACAAGAAGAAGAGGTTAGGTTCCTCTGAAGGGGGAGATTGAAATAATTTGGTGTGTGTTTCTATTTTCTTTTTTGTTTCTTTTCTATGTTTTTTGGTTGTTGGAATATTAGAGGTTTGAATTATCACTTAAAACATTCAGAATTGCGTTGCTTTATTCATCTACATAGGGGGCTTTGTTTGGTGTCGAAACTCAGGTTACAGATATAAATGAAGATATTGTCTCTAAATTTCTCTTTCAAAACTAGTCTTACTTGTATAATTATGAGTATTCTAGTAATGGTCAAATTTGGGTGTGTTGGGACGCTAGTTTGGTTAAAGTGTATGTTTTGGGTAGTTCGGACCAGGTTATTTGTGTTTGTGTTTTTATTTTAGGTACCAATTAGTGTTTCAACGCCTCTATCGTTTACAAAGATAATTGTTCGTCCAAAACGAGATGCTCTTTGGTTTGATATTATGAGTCGCAGTGTTGGATGGGAGTCCATTCCTTGGGTCCTCGTGGGTGATTTCATTGCTATTTATTTCCTTGATGAAAAGAGAGGTGGTGGTGTTGTGTCGTGGCTTTTATGGCAAAATGACTTGTTCAATCATGTTTGGAAGATCTTAGATTCACCGGCTCTATGTTTACTTGGACTAATCAGCAATGTAATAACCCTATTTTGAAAAAGTTGGATCGGGTGCTTGTGAATGTGAAATGGAATTGTGAGTTTGCAGGTTCAGAAGCTTGCTTTCTTTCATTTGGTATCTCGAATCATTCTTCGATGTTAGTGAAGATCGCAAGAATGTTTAAAATGAAGGTTTCTTTCAAGTACTTTGATTTTTGGGCTGACCAGCCTCAATTCATTGAGATTATTACAAAGACTTGGGGAAGGGAAGTGACAGGTACTCATCTTGTGTAAAACTTTGATGTTAAAACTGTATTGAAAGATTTCAACTAGTTTTTCAGCAAAATTCCAGATATGGTAAAGATGGCAATGGAAGATGCTCAATACTGATTCAACAACATCCTCTAGATTCGGATATCATAGAACTGAGGCGATGTTGGTGAAGGAATTTGTGGAACTTGCTCAAGCTAAGGAGAGTTTTCTTAGGAAAAAATCTCGTATTTAGTGCCTGAATTCAGGGGATAAGAATTCTAAGTTCTTCTTTAACTCAGTGAGGAGTCATCAATCTTGGAAGTAAATAGCACCAAACTATTTTGAGAAGCTTCTAGGGAGGGGTACTTGTTCTGATTCAACTGTTGACTTATCTCTTCTTGAAGAGGTCCTTCCACGGTGTTTAAGCACCTCTCAAATAACAAATCTAGATATGCCGATTATTGATGATGAGATCCAAAAGGTTCTCTTCTTTCTTAAGGCACCTAGTCCTGATGGGTTTAGTATATGGTTCTTTAAGAAAGCTTGGAGTATTGTGGGTATTGACACTATTTGTGTTATCTATTCTTTCTTCAATTCTAGTCGGCTTCTGAAGGAGGTAAATGCTACTACTATAACCCTAATTCCTAAAGTTCCTAACCCTTTTATGATTAAGGAGTTTGGGCCCATCTCCTATTGTAACACCACTACAAATGTATTGCCAAGATTAGTTCTAATAGAATTAAAGAGGTGCTCCCAGATCTGATTGCTCCTTTTTAATCAGCTTTTATTGAGGGGCGAAGGATCAGTGACAACATTTTGTTATCTCAAGAACTTCTCCATAATTATCACCATCAAGGTGGCCCTCCTAGGTGCTCCTTAAAAGTGGATTTGTTGAAAGCTTATGATTCAATTCGATGGGACTTCATTTTGGTTGTTCTTCATGTGGTCGGATTTCCTCCTTGTAATAGAATTAAATGGATTTTGTAATGTATCTCCTCTACTAGATTCTTAGTGTCTAGTAATGGTGAGCTCTACTGTTCTTTGCAGGTGGGAGAGGGATCCTATATCCCCCTAACTGTTTGTGCTTTCTATGGAAGTTTTCTCGGGCTTAATGGGTCGGTTGATAAGAGAATCAAATTTCAGATTTCATTGGCATTGTTATGCGAACCTCGTGATCACGTGGTCACGCAACCCATAATCAAGATTGAAATCTGATCCTGGAAAGCTTAAATAGGTTTGATAGGAGTGTGACACAATGGAAACCTGCCTCCAAGGCACCAATACTATTGGAATGAGTAGAATGACGCCACGAAGTCAGTTAATCTTCGATTAGTCAGATTCAGTTCGTTCAAGAACTGAAGAATGCAAGAATCAGTCTCACACTTTAAAACTGAAAAATTCAGAAGTAATAATCATCAAAGGCTGCTGAAATTTTGGTTACATGAGTTTAAATAGTTCTTGAAAAATTAACCCTAATGGACCCCTTATCTAGACTTAAATGAGGTCCACTCAAAACTGACCCAAAACCCTAAACTGAAAAGCTCATAACTTAATCCAAACAAGCCTTGGATCCTAGCTGAAAACAAAGTATTAATTAAGCCCAAACATGAAAGAAAATAATAAAAATAACAAATATGCCATTAGATATCACCAACCTTTCTTTCCTTGTGTAGCTAGGATGAATAATGAATCCTTATAAGAAAAGGATTCTGAAACATTAATGAATCTTTGCCTCACTTGGAGATTATATTGTAGCTCATTAAAGATCTTTGTGGAACTAGAAAAAGAATCCTAACCAAATAAGAAGTCCACAAGTCAAAAGGAAGTAAATAACAAAATTCGTATAGCCTCTATTGACCAGTATTGCGGTGCCTTCCCGTACTCCGATTGACCTGAAATTTTAACCCAAGGTAGGACAATATGTCTGGGAAGAATAAAGAATAATCTCCAAGTAACAAGGATCTTTAATGAGCTGCAATATAATCTCCAAGTGTGGCAAGGATTCATTAATGTTTCAAAATCCTTTTCTTATAAGGATTCCTTATTCATCCTAGCTACACAAGGAAAGAAGGGCTAGTGGTATTTAATGACAAATTAGTTATTTTTATTATTTTCTTTCATGTTTGGGCTTAATTAAAACTTTATTGTGAGCTAGGATCCAAGGCTTGTTTGGATCAGGTTATGGGCTTTTTAGTTTAGGGTTTTTGGGACAGTTTTGTATGTGGGTCAGTTCAGCCCACAAGGGTAGATCCATTAAGGTTACTTTTAAGAACTATTTAAACACATGTAACCTAAATATCAGCAGCTTTTGATGATTATTACTTCTGAATTTTTCAGTTTTAACGTGTGAGAGTGATTCTTATATTTTTCAGTTCTTGAACGAACTGAATCTCACTTATCAAAGATTAACTGGCTTCTTGGCGTCATTCTACTCATTCCAATAGTGTTGGTGCCTTGGGGCAAGTTTTCATTGTGTCACACTCCTATTAGACATATTTCGGCTTTCCAGGATCAGATCTCAATCTTGATTGTGGGTTTCATGACAACGTGATCATGAGGTTCGCATCACTATCTCTAACATATTAGTAGCATAAAAGTAAAAAAAAAAAACACGTTATTCAAACCTTGTTGCAATTCTATCACAGAAATACAACTCACAGAGAACCCTAAGCAAACCACCTCAGAATTAATTTAAATCCCACATATTTATTATTGTGGTTGAAATCATACTATTTATTATATTTGGGCTTATTTCGATATTATTTTCATGAGGTTTCAATTTCGGGTTTAATTCTGCTATAATGATCATACACAAGTTTTGATACCTAGACATATGATAATGATCTAAAAACTGAGATCTGTTGTGTTTTGGGTATTAGGATACTACATATGCAATTTTAGGTCATTCCGGTATCGTTAGGCTTTAGTTTTAATTCTGCACTTTAAAATTACGTAAGAGGTTAGATTTTCGTCAAGTTCCAAAGCCTATTTGTCTTCTATTGTTTTTTTACCAAGTCAGTTTGTTTCTATTATATTGGGGTTATTTAGGTGTCAAATAAGTATCTTCATTAATTTTCATTTCTGTTTTATTTTGTGTCTTCGGTTCGTCCACAATTCATACGAATTTGCATTGATACTCACAAAATCATAATCATAGTTTCATATTGCTTGTTTTCAGTATATTTATTGATTCTTGAGTCTATATTCATAGTTTGAATGCATTTAAAAAGCCTATATCATGCTACACGTATATACATCAATTCCCGGAAAAGCCAAGTAAATCAGGTTTAATAGGAGTGTGATATAAGGATAACTTGTATTTAGGCACCACCACTATAGAAAAAGAAAAACCCCCACCAACGAATATTGATTCACGAACAAGAAGTATAAGGATAACGCCATGAAGTCAGTTGTTCTTCGATAAGTCGTTTTCAGTTCTTTATAAAACCAAGAAAGGGAAAATATCTCACCAACTCACACAACAAAGTGCGGCAAATAAGTTTTATTAATCTGAATTGCATGCCCTACATGTTTGGTTATGTATTTATTTATACTAACTCTATACTGAAATAAACTCTAATGGACCCTTTATGTGGACTTATACGAGGCACACTTACAATTAAACCTAAATATAACCCAAAACATAAAGAAAAAAATAAAATAAAGTGTGATATTGTTGCCACATATAACAAGCTAAATAATCTGATTTCTCTAATTTATAAGTTGTTATAGCTGAATAAACCTTCCTTGCGTGCATAGGAAAAAATTTGATATGATTTGGATTCCTTTGCGTTAGTTCCTTGATTGGGTTGGATTTCCTTGTATAATTTTGAAAAATAATAAATAAAGCCAATTCCCCCATTTGTTACTGATTTAATTACTTTCCTTGCTTGTTTAGGAGAATAAATTTTGAGTTTGTATCCTTGTAACATTAGGAAAAAAAACAAGCCTAACAATGTTGTTATGGGGCCGGACACACCAGCCCTTTGATGCACACGAATTAGGCTCTTATTGGACTTGGATTAGATGAATTAGAGGTTGTATTTCATGCTCCCTAAACGTCCCAAGCTCATCTATTGCTCCATATGTTCCGACCAAGCCTATTCAATGCCTCTTTAAGCTTTTTTGACCTTGTAATTGGCCCACTTGGCACCTCTAATTGGTCTTTTGGCATGATTAAGCTTGGTGTTAGTTTGATCCTCATCATCCCATCTCTCTTCAAAAGGATTCGACCTCAAATCATCACCTACTTAACCAGAGCATTGTCACCATACTCACCTAGCAAACCAACTTTATACGCACTGTCATTGATCCTCTCAAGGATCTGAAATGGCTCATCTTCTCATGGATGTAGCTTGGATTTCCTATGGGTTGGAAATCACTCCTTGTGCATATATACCCAAACCCAATAGCGGGACTGAAAGACAACATGTTTGCGCCCCTTATTGGCTTTAGTTGCATACACACAGTTCCTCTTTTCAATTTGTTGCCGCACACTCTCATGAAGTGTCTTCACCACCAATGCTTTGCGATTACCATCCAAAATAACACTTTCATCAACATAAAAAAGAATCAAATTCGTTGGAGTTAAATGGTTAAATCCATACACAATTTCAAATGGTGAAAATCCAGTAGTAGAATGCACACTATAATTATATGCAAACTCTATGAATGGCAAGCAATCTTCCCAATTCTTTAAGTTCTTTTGTATAACAACATGTAGAAGTAGTGTTACGGTCTTATTAACTACTTCGATTTGTCCATCTGATTTGAGGTGACTAGTTGAAAACAATAGTTTAGTACCCAATTTCACTGATGTGGACTAGCCAAAAAACACCAGCAAGGACCCATTACATGTTCTAAATGGTCCAATGACTCGGTCCAAGGCAAAGGCATTGAATGCATTGATTTTGAATGTTTTGACCAAGTCAGATTTCAAGGGTCCATTGGAGTATCAAGAGGAGGCCCTAGTACATCTTATCCATGTGCAAAAGGGCCCCAATCCAACCTTATTTAGGCCATGAGGTGAGGACACCAAAGGAAACAAAAGAATCCTACTAGAACTTGGAAACAACATGTAAGAGTGATTCTTGCATTCTTCAGTTGTTGAACGAACTGAATCTGACTTATCAAAGATTAACTAGCTTTATGACATCATTCTACTTCATTCTAATATTGTTGGTGCCTTGGGGCAAGTTTTCATTTTGTCACACTTCTATTAGACTTATTTCGACTTTTCAGGATCAAATCTCAATCTTGATTGTGAGTTGTTGATGCAACTATATTATTCAATAGTTTCACCCACATTTAACTAGTGTTTTGCCTATGTTTTATATATAAAATGCCTTGATATTCTTTGTTTTATGTTTTGAAGGCAGTTTTGGATGAAAGATGCAAAATTGAGTAAATTAGAGGTAATTGACAGATTTGACCTTCAGTCGATGTTTTGAGTAGAGCGGGAGCTCTAGAGGTCGAAATGAAGTGATTCCAGTGGAATTAAAAAGCTAACATCCATACCTTTCTAGACATCTAAGTCAAGAAAATAAAATAAGGAATAGCATGGAAATCACAGTGTTCAAAGTCAAATCTCGCAATCTGCCAATGTTGACCTTCGTCCATTTCGACTTGAATATTTGGAGCTACAGAAGTCCAATTGATGCAAACTCAATTTTTTTGGATTCCCGACTCAAAGGCCTATCAACGCTTTGTGGTGTCATTCTACTCATTCCAATAGTGTTGGTGCCTTGGGGCAGGCTTTCATTTTGTCACACTCCTATCAGACCTATTTCGGCTTTCTGGAATCAGATCTCAATCTTGATTGTGGGTTGCGTGACCACGAGGTTCGCATCATATTTTGAACAAAAGAAGGTAAAATTGGTGGTTATTGGTGGGATCAGATTGTAATCAGTAGGAGGAGGAATGGAGAGCGACCCGTTCAGACTTGGGGAGAGATGAAAGTCTTAATGAGGAGATGACTTGTGCCAAACCACTATTACAGAGACTTATATTTGAAGCTACAAAGTCTGAATCAAGGTGATAAGTCAGTAGATGAATATCACAAAGAGATGGAGATAGCAATGGCTCGGGCCAATGTTGTTGAGGATAAAGAAGCCACCATGATGCGAACCTCTTGAACACGCGGCGGTCAAGCAACCCACATACAAAGACATCAATTCATGAAAAGCAAAGTAAATCAGGTTTTATAGTAGTGTGACACAAAGATAACTTCTACCTAGGCACACCACTATTGGAAACAGAAACCCCCACCCAATGAATATCTTTATGCTAGTGCCTAGGTACAAGTTATCTTTCTGTCACACTCCAATCAAACCTGATTTACTTGGCTTTCCGGGAATTGGTGTCTTTGCGTGTGGGTTGCGTGACCACGTGATCACGAGGTTCGCATCATTTGGTATTAGAGCTTGGCTCCATTAATCAGGTTTGGACCAAATCAAAAAGATGTTATTACTTAACAAGAGATGTTTATTAGTTTTTGCCGCATAAAACTTAACAAGAGAAAATTAGACCAAATCAACTCTGGAATTAGCTTAAATTTGATACTCTTATTACTGGGGTCCTAATCGCATCACATATTAAGTTCAGGGTCAATTGACTATCGTTTTCTTTGGTTTTCAATTTCGGGTCTAATCAGGTCTGATTTATATCGTTTTTGCGTTAGTATATCAAACCCTATCACAAATTTCTCAAGCTTTATATTCTGGCTATTTGGGTTGATATCGCACTATATCTGAAATGGTAGCTCAATTGGATACCATTTACTTTGGGTTCCAGACTCGGACTTAACTCGTCATAAACAAGTCTGTTTTGCGTCAACTTTTGAAATTCGCTTTCTTTCTGTTGTTTTCATTTCTTGCAGCATATTTTCAACATATCCAACATATTTGGGTGCTGTTTCATCAATTTTTGCATATTTCATTTCTGTTTTTATTCGAGTCTTCAGTTTCGTTCGTATTTCAGATAGATTCGCTTGCTACTCGTGAGACTATCATCGCAGTTTTGTTTTTGCTTGTTTTCTAGTTTTTATTGCTTCCTGAGTCATATATACAAATTTGGATTGTGCTGCTAAGTTGGTTCTATTTGGTCTTGGTTTGAGTTCCGCAAGAAGGTGAGACAAGAGGTGTGAGATTGTGAGGATATTAAGAGTGTTTATATGAAACACAAGCGATGTGAGGGTTTTTTTTTTACCACTAACTAATTTTTGCAGGTATTATCATGTCAGAACAAAACAACACACCACCCCTTCACGATGTAGAACTTAAATTCCAAATGCAAGCCATGACGAAAATGATGGAAAGAATGAATTTCGTGATGGGGAACGTGTGTGACAGACTTGAGAAGGTGGGAAAACATGGTAACGTGGCTGGAACATGTACCCAAGACATGAGAAAGGTTGGGGTTTAACCAAAATCAAACAATGGTAGTGGGGCTGAAAGGCCAAGGTGGGTTGATTATGCGGATTTTGAGGAGGACGTTGATGATATTGGTGATGGTGGTTTTAAGGATGAGACCATAGGCCATTGGGAATGCTTTCGACAGCCTAGAAACCAAAGGGATTTCATGTATTCTGATGAGGTGTTATAGAAAAAGGAAAGGTGGATTCAAAAGGAGAGGTGGTATCAAAGGGAAAGAAACAAAGAGATTAGTGTTCTAAAAAATGAATCCAAGAGTTTATCCCGTATTCTAGGGGAGATGAAGCAAGAACTTGATGTATTGTTAAGCAGCAGTCAATGCCCAGCAAGCTTCAAAAAAAGAGGAGAAAAAACACTACAATGATGATATACAAAATAGAACGGCTGCTACTTTTATCCAAAGTTATTGGCGATGATTGTTGGCAAGAAAAGAACTCCAAAAGCTTCAAAAAGAGGCTAAGGAATTGTCCTCCGACTTGTTGGTGATTCGAGGAAGAATCATCTTAAAGAGGGAAGAGAGAGGGAATGATGTGATCCAGGAAAGGTCAAATTCGGATTTTGACGTAAAATGTGCAATTATCCAGTTTTACGGCAATAGTCATAATTCTCAATTCGACTGTTGGATCAGGCTGAAAGTTTACGTGGAGTCTTCTAACATGTTGTCCTGCGTTACGTTAACATTTTAGGTCAATCGGAGTTCGGGAAGGCATCGAAACACGGGTCAACAGAGGATGTACGAATTTTGTTATTTACTTCCTTTTAACTTATGGACTTCCTATTTGGCTAGGATTCTTATCCTAAAAGGATGTGGTAGCTTATTTTGAAAATCTACTAATTCTATAAAGATCTTTAATGCGCTGTGATGCAACCATATTATTCAATAGTTTCACCCATATTTAATTAGTGTTTTGCCTATGTTTTATATATAAAATGCCTTGATATTCTTTGTTTTATGTTTTGAAGGCACTTTTGGATGCAAGATGCAAAAAGGAGTAAATTGGAGATAATTGGCAGATTTGACCTTCAGTCGATGTTTTGTGCAGAGCGTGAGCTCTAGAGGTTGAAATGAAGTGATTCTAGTGGCATTAAAAATATAACATCCATACCTTTCTGGACATCTAAGGCAAGAAAATAAAATAAGGAAGAGCATGGAAATCGCAGCCTTCAAAGTCAAATCTCGCAATCTGCTAGTGTTGACCTTCGTCCATTCCGACTTGAATATCTGGAGCTACAGAAGTCCAATTGATGCAAACTCAATTGTTTTGGCTTCCTGACTCAAAGGTCTATAAACTATCCAAATTTAAGCAAAAAAAGATGTCATATGATGGAGATATGAGTTTTCAAAGATGACAATTGAATTCTACCAGCAAACAGGTTTCGTGAAGAAACGAGTCCAAATTACGTTCTACTTAAGGGAGGACTATTTTGTAAAATAGAGACTAGGGTTTCTTAGGATATAAAAAGAATGAGAGAAGAGAAGGGGGGCAGCCAGCCAAGAGGAGAAAAACGCCCCCTTCCTCTAAGAAACCCTAAATCATGCATTCTTCCTTCTTTTTTATTAGTTTTTCAACAAACATGCAAGGCTAAACACTTTTTCTTGGTTGCAAGGACACGAAAACCTTCGGATTTCAAGAACTGTGAGATTTATTTTACCTTTTCCTTTCAATTTATATGATGAATATTTTTGTTCTCCTATGCTTATTTTTCGTATGATTGTTTATTTTAATTGCTAGAGCGGACTCTAAGTTATTATTGTAGACAATCTATTGCTAAATTTGATATCAAAACCGGAGTTGTGGTATATGAACTTGTGAAGCAACTGAGTTTAATAATTGTGGCGGATCTACGTTATTAATCTTAGGAAGAACATTCAATCAAATCAAACATAGACTGCGGACAATTATGTTTTCTTGATTAATAAACTTATCCAGTTTTTAAGGCTGCCATTGAATTAAATTACCAGTGCGGACACTGTGGTTGTTTGATGGTTAGGGTTAGTTATACGGTGGATCCGTTAACTAACCAATGTTAAGAAGAGATAAATATTCAGAATATAAATTGATGTTTCGTTTCCATGATCAGTTCTGATTTCTGTAGGTGGATGTGTGCTTGCGACCAAGATTTGTTCTCTTGATAATTTTCTGATTTTATTAAATCTCGTTTAATAGTTTTCTGTTTTCTTTTGCTTTAGCCTAGATAACATCCAAACCCCCCTCCCAAATTGCATAACATCTAGCATAAAAATCTGACTTGAACCTTCCTCGTGGGATCGACCCCTTGCTTGCTCTATACTATCTTGTGTGTTGTGTTTGAAGCTATGGTAATTAATTTGTGCGACCGCGACATCGCAACAAATTTTGGCGCCGTTGCCGGGAAAGTAATTTTAGTTGATTCTTGTGCTATTATTTTTATTTGTTGTGATTGTTATTTATTTTTCTGGAAAAAAAAAGGACACAGAATTTTTGCTTGCTGCGATACTGTTCATTTATGGCAGCGGTACTGTTCAAAACAGATTTTTTGGTGGAATTAGGTATCAGCCTTTTGTTTCCTAAAAGGAAACGACGTTCTGAACATGACTAGTCATGTAACACTAGCCTCACCCTATCGAGGCCAAATTCCGTTGTTTTCTAGGGTTTTTAGGCAGTTTTAGTTTTCTAGCGTAGGATTTTCGTACAATTTGTATTGTTTTCGATCTCTTGTGTGGTTGGTTTCTTTTGAGTTTTCTTAACGATTTATGCATGTAACCCGTTCTACTAACCTGAGTCAAGTGCAGGTGGATCTCGAAATAGAAAACTCTTTACACAGGTTACAAAAGGAAGCTCATGTCAACACCATGGCTGTTGCACGACAACAAACACTCAAGGAGCTTGCTGCTCCTAACGTGGAAAATCAACCATTATGCATAAACATCGACAATAATGTAAACTTTGAGCTCAAATCTAGTTTTATACATTTGCTACCAATATTCAATGGTCTTGCAGGTGAAGATCCTCATACTCATCTCAAGGAGTTCCATATGGTTTGCGTTGGCATGAAACCGAATGGCGTTGAAAGCTTTCCCTTTCTCTTTAAAAGGGGCAGCAAAGGCATGGTTTTTCTCTATTCTCTCAGGTTCTATTGGAACTTGGAATGCCATGAAGAAGATTTTCCTTGAAAAGTATTTCCCAGCATCTCGAGTTGCCAACATAAGGAAAGAAATATGTGGGATTCGACAATCTCATGGAGAGACACTTTCTGAGTATTGGGAAAGATTTGAGCAATTGTGCATTCAATGCCCCACCATCAGATACCCGATCAACTGCTCATTCAATATTTCTATGAAGGACTGATGCCTACTGACCGTAGTATCATTGATGCGGCAAGTGGAGGGGCATTGGTAGATAAGACACCCGAGGCTGCATGCCAATTGATTTCAAATATGGCAGCCAACTCAAAACAATTTGGCATGCGTGGAGACTTCGCAAACAAACGAGTGAATGAGGTAAGTATTTCTAACCTTAAAAATAAAGTTAATGATTTTACTTCTCTTGTGCGTTCTTTGGCTTGTGGAAATGTACAGCAGGTGAAAGTTTACAGCATATGTTCCTTACAAGGACATACCTCAAATATGTGCCCAACAATGCAAGAAGATTACATTGAACAGGTTCATGCAGTTGATGGAGGATTCAACGGACAGCCCCCGCGTA
Organism: Populus trichocarpa; assembly: GCF_000002775.5. Lineage (NCBI taxonomy): Eukaryota > Viridiplantae > Streptophyta > Magnoliopsida > Malpighiales > Salicaceae > Populus > Populus trichocarpa. The sequence continues at coordinate 6,910,375 of NC_037302.2, read as the reverse complement.
AATATGATCCCTTTTCCAACACGTACAATCCCGAATGGAGAGATCATCCAAACGTATGCTATGGGAACCCACCTCAACAAGGCAATCAAGGCCGACAGTTCCATCCCCATGGATTTCAGCCCCAACAGAATTATCAAGCAAGACAACCCCCTCCATTTCCAAACTCCAATGTTATGGGGTCGTCATCCAGTGATGATCTTCATGAGATGATGAAAACTTTGGCTTCTAACACTGTGACCTTGCAACAAAATATCATGTCTTTTCAATAGGAAACAAGGTAAAGTATTCACAACTTGAAGAAGCAAATGGGGCAAGTAGCTTCAAGTGTGGGGAAATTGGAAGCACAAATGAATGGAAAATTGCCCTCCCAAGCATTGAATCCAATAGAGAATGTTAGTGTGATCATGCTGCGAAGTGGGAAAGAACTTGAAGAGAAAAGGTCGAAACAAATTGAGATGGAGGAAGAAGAAGAGATAGAAACTGAATTGAGTACAAAGAAGGAACATCCTTCTCCTCTACAAACTGAAACATCGACCAACACTCCAAAGGTAACTCCTCACTCAATGAATTCTAGTTTTAAAACAATTCCACCCTTCCCTGTGAGTTCTTCCTGGTCAAAGAAAGAGGACAAAGAAAAAGAGATTTTAGAGGTTTTCAAGAAAGTAGAACTCAACATTCCTTTGCTTGATGTTATTAAGCAAATTCCCAAGTATGCTAAATTCTTGAAGGAGTTGTGTACTACCAAGAGAGCTTTCAAACTGAAAGGTCATGAAATGGTAAGTATGGGTGAAGTTGTATCTGTTGTTGTTCAAAAGAATATGCCTTTGAAGCAAAAAGACTCAGATGCGTTTACTATCCCATGTGTTATTGGTAATGCTAGTTTCAAAAGGGCCTTGTGCGATTTAGGTGCATCCATTAGTGTTATGCCTAAACATGTTTATGATTCTCTTAGTCTTGAGCCTTTGAATAAAACTAGTATTGTAATACAACTTGCGGATCATAGTTTTGTTTACCCACTTGGTGTGATAAAAGATGTCCTAGTCAAGATTGATAATTTGGTCATTCCATGCGACTTTTATATTCTTGATAAGGAACATGATTCGTGTGATTCATCAAACAGCACTCCTATATTGTTTGGGAGACCATTCTTGAAAACTGCCAATACAAAAATTGATTGTGGTAAGGATACTTTGTCTATGGAGGTAGGAGATGAAAATATTGAATTTAATTTTCATGATGCAATGACATATCCTTATAGCAATGTTTATTCTATCACATGTTATGACCAAGTTGATAAATGTGTGCAGCAAGTTTGTGATTTTGAAAGTGAGGATGGATTAAGCGTAGCTTTGAGCTATGACTATAATTTTACCAAGATAAAAGAGATGAAGAGGCATATATGTGTTCCCCAAAACATGCATGAATCAACATTGGCTTTGCAAGCTTTGCAAACTGTTCCCCATGATGCAAGAGTCATTCACCCCATCATGGACAGTGAATGGGTGGTGCCTATCTTTTTGGTGCCCAAAAAGATTGGAATAACGTTGGAAGAAATACAAAATGATGCTTATGAGAATGCAAGGATTTACAAAGAAAAGACTAAGAGTCTCCATGACCGAAGGATTACAAGAAAAGAGTTTAATGTTGGAGACAAAGTCCTTCTTTATCATTCGCGTTAGAAACTTTTTCCTGGAAAGTTGCGCTCTTGTTGGATTAGACCCTTTGTTGTTTCTAATGTTTTTCCTTATGGTGCAGTTGAAATTAGAAGTTTAGAAACCAACAAAGTACTCAAGGTCAATGGGCATCGCTTGAAACCTTTCTATGAAGGTTGGACGACAGAACTCACCGCTTCTGCAGAGTTAGCTGAACCACTCTATGAAGAATGAGCATGCAACATATCGAGCCAATGACATAAAACAAAAGCGCTTATTGGGAGGCAACCCAACACAAAAAAAAACAGATTTGCTTTCTTTTTCCCTTATCTTTTATTTTTCGCATTTTACTTTATTTTTTTCATTCTCCTATATTCCTTTTCTTTTATTTCAACATTGAGGACACTATCGTGTTTTAAGTGTGGGGGTATTGGGAGAATGTTGGTTTTCTTATTTTGATTTTCTTTGTTGTTCTAAAAAAAACAAATTTCTATGTTTGATCTTTTGAACTCCTATTGGTTTATGAGAATGTGAGTATTATATATGAGAATTAATTGAGATAGATGAACATATAACTCGAGTAAAGGAGTGTGCATGCAAGTTTTAAAGTTTAATTGCTTTAGAGATTGACTTTGAGAATATGCCATGTTTACTTTATAGTGTTATATCAATGCAAGCTTTTGAGCCTTCAACATTATATTCTTTGATTGTGCCTTCTTTCAATGATATGTATCTCTAGAACTTGCTTCATATCTTGTTGAGATAACATTCACATTCACATTACATATATACATGAAGATGATAAAGGCATTAGGAATTTTAACCACTTGAGTCAAAAAGCCAACCTAAATCATATTATCCTTAGTGAGCCCCTTTTGAGCTTGTTTATCTTTTCTTTGCTTTATCCATATATAAGCCTTAACTTTTTATATGTTTTCCTTTTCCCCTGACCAAGGATTAGTAGAGCATATACTTATGATATCTCATGGAATTATAGTTGGAAATTATGTGAAAAGAAAGAAGAAGTGATGCTTGATGAAAAGGTGATGGGCAAAGTTGCCAAAGGTAAAAAAAGAAAAAGGAAAAGAAAAAGAAAAGGAAAAGGAAAAGGAAAAGGAAAAGAAAAAGAAAAAAAAAGATAAAAATGTTCCTTTATGTTCTTAAGATTTTATCTTGAAAAAGCTTGAAATCAAAAGAAGTTAAGCATTGGTGATTAAAGATAGAAAATTTATGTGCTTTGATAGAATATCTTGTTTGAAATATCATTTTTCAGAATGCTCCACTTTCTTTGGTTTGAACCTTTTCTTTTACTCTCTTTTACCTCACCTTAACCTTAGCCCCATTACAACCAGAATATAAGACCTTTTGATTCATGCATTGTTTGTAATATGTTACTAATGGAGATGAGATTGAAGAGCAAGCTTATGGTAGAACATATTCATTGATTGAATTTGAGAGATTTAAACACATAAGCCTTAAACACGTGAGTGTTGGAGTGTATATCAATGAGAGGACCTATCACTTTGGCATGGCATATTTTTTTTAATCCCGACGATTAATTGAGTTTTGAAGTTTGCATGTAAATAAATTCATGAAAATGTATACTCTTTATCCTTCTTAATTGTGTTCTTGTTTATAATGCATATATTCTTGGATATTGATGGGAGATTAGAAGATTAGTCATAGTGATTTAATTTAATTTAACTTCAATTTGATTTTACCTATCCTTTCTCGAGAATGAGCAATAACTAAGTGTGGGGGTATTTGATGCAACCATATTATTCGATAGTTTCACCCACATTTAACAAGTGTTTTGCCTATGTTTTATATATAAAATGCCTTGATATTCTTTGTTTTATGTTTTGAAGGCACTTTTGGATGAAAGATGCAAAAAGGAGTAAATTGGAGATAATTAGCAGATTTGACCTTCAGTCGATGTTTTGTGCAGAGCGTGAGCTCTAGAGGTTGAAATGAAGTGATTCTAGTGGCATTAAAAAGCTAACATCCATACCTTTCTGGAAATCTAAGGCAAGAAAATAAAATAAGGAAGAGCATGGAAATTGCAGCCTTCAAAGTCAAATCTCGCAATCTGCTAGTGTTGACCTTCGGCCATTCCGACTTGAATATATGGAGTTACAGAAGTCCAATTGATGCAAACTCAATTTTTTTGGCTTCCTAACTCAAAGGTCTATGAACTCTACAAATTTAAGCCAAACAAGATATCATATGAGGGACATATGATTTTTCAAAGATGACAATTGAATTCTGCCAGCAAACAGGTTTCGTGAAGAAACGAGTCCAAATTATGTTCCGAAACATCTAAACCGATATCCAAGTTTTTATTTCAGCAATTTAGCTCCTCTAATTCAAAGCTTGAAGATTTCATGCAAGGCTATTTCTCCTTTTTTAGGAAAATAGTTAATGAAGTACTTAAATGTAAACGGTCTACTTAAGGGAGGACTATTTTGTAAAATAGAGACTAGGGTTTCTTAGGATATAAAAAGAATGAGAGAAGAGAAGGGGGGCAGCCAGCCAAGAGGAGAAAAACGCCCCCTTCCTCTAAGAAACCCTAAATCATGCATTCTTCCTTCTTTTTTATTAGTTTTTCAACAAACATGCAAGGCTAAACACTTTTTCTTGGTTGCAAGGACACGAAAACCTTCGGATTTCAAGAACTGTGAGATTTATTTTACCTTTTCCTTTCAATTTATATGATGAATATTTTTGTTCTCCTATGCTTATTTTTCGTATGATTGTTTATTTTAATTGCTAGAGCGGACTCTAAGTTATTATTGTAGACAATCTATTGCTAAATTTGATATCAAAACCGGAGTTGTGGTATATGAACTTGTGAAGCAACTGAGTTTAATAATTGTGGCGGATCTACGTTATTAATCTTAGGAAGAACATTCAATCAAATCAAACATAGACTGCGGACAATTATGTTTTCTTGATTAATAAACTTATCCAGTTTTTAAGGCTGCCATTGAATTAAATTACCAGTGCGGACACTGTGGTTGTTTGATGGTTAGGGTTAGTTATACGGTGGATCCGTTAACTAACCAATGTTAAGAAGAGATAAATATTCAGAATATAAATTGATGTTTCGTTTCCATGATCAGTTCTGATTTCTGTAGGTGGATGTGTGCTTGCGACCAAGATTTGTTCTCTTGATAATTTTCTGATTTTATTAAATCTCGTTTAATAGTTTTCTGTTTTCTTTTGCTTTAGCCTAGATAACATCCAAACCCCCCTCCCAAATTGCATAACATCTAGCATAAAAATCTGACTTGAACCTTCCTCGTGGGATCGACCCCTTGCTTGCTCTATACTATCTTGTGTGTTGTGTTTGAAGCTAGGGTAATTAATTTGTGCGACCGTGACATCGCAACACGCTGCAACATATCTGATTCTAGCATATCTTTCAGAGTGTGGTAAGGATTCATAATTATTTCAGAATCCTTTTCTTACAAGGATTCCTTATTCATCCTAGCTACAAAAAGGAAACAAGACTTCAGAATAAATTCTACCTTCAGATCAGATTTTCTAGTCTATTTGGGACTTCTTAATGGTGACAAATCTGATTCTAGCATATTTAGGATGGTAGTTTTCGGATTTTAATTATTTTCTTCTTAGTTTTTGGGTTATTATTACTTATTTGGGTCAATTGTAAGTGGGCTTAATATAAGTCCACCTAAAGGGGGTCCATTAGGGTTTATTTAAGTCTAGAATTAGTATAAATAAAGGCATAACCAGACATGTAAGTTAGACAATTCAGATTAATAAAACTTCTTGTTTGCCGCGCTTTATGTGTGTGTGTTGGTGAGATAATCTCCCTTCCATGGTTCTCTAAAGAACTCAAAATGACTTATCGAAGAACAACTGGTTTCGTGGCGTCATCCTTATACTTTTCGTTCGTGAATCAATATTCGTAGGGTGGAGGTTTCCATTTCTAATAGTGGTGGTGCCTAGGTACAAGTTATCTTTGTGTCACACTCCTATCAAACCTGATTTACTTGGCTTTCCGGGAATTGGTGTCTTTGTGTGTGGGTTGTATGACCACGTGATCACGAGGTTCGCATCATAGCCTCATCCTTATACTTCTCCTTCGTGAATCAATATTTGTTGGGTGGGGGTTTTTCCATTTCTAATAGTGCTGGTGTCTAAGTATAAGTTATCTTTGTATCACACTTCTATCAAACCTGATTTACTAGGCTTTCCGGGAATTGATGTCTTTGAGTGTGGGTTGTGTGATCATATGGTTCACATCATTTAGTATCAGAGCTTGACCCCATTAATCAGATTATATCCTTCTGAAATTTTCGTTCTTGTTGTTTCTGCAAAAAAAATTCATCAGTGTCCAATTTCTTCTTCTCGAATTTGCGGCATATAAATTTTTTTTTATTTCATTTGGTTACTGTCCAAAATATATTAGTAGCATAAAAAAACACAAAAAAAAGAAAAAAATCATTCAAAAAGACATTTATTGGTTTCTACCGCAAAAAACTAAACTAAACAAGGGAAAATTGGATCAAATCAACTTAGAATTAGGTCCAATTTGATACTCTGATTACTGGGGTCCTTACAGCACCACATATAAATTTGAGGATTAATTGGATATCGTTTTCTTTGGTTTTCAATTTCAGGTCTAATCAGGTCTAATTCATAACGTTTTTGCATCAACATATCAAACCTTATCGTACATTACTCAAATTTTATATTATATCTATTAGGGCTGAAATCGATCTATATCTGAAATTTGAGCTCAATTAGACATCATTTATATTAGGTCCCAGATTCATACTTAAGTCTTCGTAAACGGGTTTGTTTTGCGTCAACTTTTGAAATTCACTTTGTTTCTATTGTTTTCGCCTCTTGCACTATATTTTCAACATATCTAACATATTTGGGTGTTGTTTCATAATTTTGCATATTTTGTTTCTGTTTTTATTTGCGTCATCAGTTTTGTTCATATTTCGGATAGATTCGCTTACTACTCGTGTGACTATTATTGTAGTTTTGTTTTGCTTGTTTTCTGGTGTTTATTGCTTCTTGAGTCATATATTCATATTTGGATTGCACTGCTAAGTTGGTTCTATTTGGTGTTGGTTTCAGTTTCGCAAGAAGGTGAGACGAGAGGTGTGAGCGTGTGAGGATATTAAGAGTGTTTGAGCGAAACACGAGCAACGCGAGGATATTTTTTTACCACTAACCAATTTTTGAGGTACGATCATGTTACAAGCATTTGAAACACACACATCACCCCCTCCCGAGGTAGAACTTAAGTTTCAAATGCAAGCCATGACAAAAATAATGGAAAGGATGAATTTTGTGATGGGGAACGTGTGTGACAAACTTGATAGCATGGAGAAACGTGGTAACGAGGCTGGTATAAGCACCCAAGACGAGGTAAGTCGGAATCTGGAACCTAAAGTAAATAAGGTCCAATTGAGCTAAAATTTCAGATATAGTGTAATATCAACCCACATAGACAGAATATAAAGTTTGAGAAATTTATGATAAGGTTTGATATACTGACGCAAAAACGTTATGAACCAAACCTGATTAGACCCGAAATTGAAACCCAAAGCAAACGATATGTAATTGACCCCAAACTTAATATGTGATGTGATTAGAACCCTAGTAATAAGAAGTACAAAATTTGAGCTAATTCCGAGTTGATTTGGTCCAATTTTCCCTTGTTTAGTTTTCTGCGGCAGAAACCAATAAACATCTCTTTGAACGATTTTCTTTTCTTTTCTTCTCTTTTTTCTTTTTTTTATGCTACTGATATATTTTGGACAGTAACCAAACAAAATAACTATTTTTTTGTTTTTTGATATGCTGCAAAATCAAGGAGAAGAAGAAATTGGACACTAAGGATTTTTGCAAAAACAACAAGAAACGAAAATTTCAGAAGGATATAACCTGATTAATGGAGCCAAGCTCTGATACCAAATGATGCGAACCTCATGATCACGTGGTCACGCAACCCACACGCAAAGACACCAATTCCCGGAAAGCCAAGTAAATCAGGTTTGATAGGAGTGTGATACAAAGATAACTTGTACCTACGCACCGACACTATTGGAAACGGAAAACCCCCACCCAACGAATATTGATTCCCGAACGAGAAGTATAAGGATGACGCCACGAAGACAGTTGTTCTACGATAAGTCGTTTTTCAGTTCTTTAGAGAACCATGGAAGGGAGATTATCTCACAAACACACACACAAAGTGCGGCAAAGAAGAAGTTTTATTAATCTGAATTGTCTAACCTTACATGTCTGGTTATGCCTTATTTATAATAACTCCAAACTAAAATAAACCCTAATGGATCCCTTATGTGGACTTATATGATGTCCACTTACAATTAAACCCAAATAATATAAATAAACCCTAAACTAAGAAGAAATAATAATAACAATAATAAATCCGAATTTAATATCCTAAATATAATAGGATCAGATTTGTTGCCCTTTAGAAGTCCCATATAAGCTAGGAGAATCAAATCTGAAGGTAGAATTAATTCTAAAATCTTCTTTTCTTTTTTTGTAGCTAGGATGAATAAGGAATCCTTGTAAGAAAAGGATTCTAAAACATTTATGAATCCTTGCCACACTTGAAAACTACGTTGCAGCCCATTCAAGATCTTTGTAGAAATAGGAGATTCCTAAAATAAGCTGCCACATCCTTTTAGGAAAAGAATCCTAGCCAAATAGGAAGTCCACAAGTCAAAAGGAAGTAAATAACAAAATTCATACAGCCTCTGTTGACCCGTGTTTCGATGCCTTTTCGAACTCCAATTGACCTGACATTTTAACCCAACGTAGAAAAACATGTCAGAAGCCTCCATGTAGACTTTCAGCCCGATCCAACGGTCGGATTGAGAATTATGACTATTGCTGTAAAACTGGATAGATGCGCTTTTTACGTCAAAATCCGAATTTGACCTTTCCTGGATCGTATCACTTCATTTGTTGTAATATTCCATAGAAACATGGTATAAGTGTGTAGCAGAGATAGAGAGAAAGAGAGTGATCTGGATCAGCCTACGAATACAAAGAAACAATTACACTTTCCGGGAATTGGTGTCTTTGCATGTGGGTTGTCTGACCATGTGATCACGAGGTTCGCATCATTTGGTATCAGAGCTTGGCTCCATTAATCAGGTTATATCCTTCTGAAATTTTCGTTTCTTGTTGTTTCCGCAAAAATTCCTTAGTGTCCAATTTCTTCTTCTCCTTGATTTTGCAGCATATCAAAAAAATTAAAAACAAATTAGTTATTTCATTCTATTATTGTTCAAAATATATCAGTAGCATCAAAACACATAAAAAAGATAAAAGATAAAACCATAAAAAAAATCATTCAAAAAGACATTTATTGGATTCTGCCGCAGAAAACTAAACAAGGGAAAATTGGATCAAATCAACTCAGAATTAGCTGAAATTTGAGACTTTGATTACTGGGTTCCTAATCGCATCACTTATTGATTTCAGGGTCAATTGGATATCTTTTGTTTTGGGTTTCAAATTCGGGTCTGATTCATAATGTTTTTGAGTCAGTATATCAAACCTTCTCATAAATTGATCAAAATTTATATATTGTCTATTTGGGTTGATATCACCTTATATCTAAAATTTTAACTCAATTGGACATCATTTACTTTAGGTTCCAGATTCGGACTTAACTCGTCGTAAATGAGTCTGTTTTGCGTCAACTTTTGAAATTCGCTTTCTTTCTGTTGTTTTCATTTCTTGCAGTTTATTTTCATCATATCCAACATATTTGGGTGTTGTTTCATCATTTTGCATATTTTTGTTTCTGTTTTTATTCGAGTCTTCAGTTTCGTTCATATTTCGGATAGACTCGCTTGGTACTCGCGAGACTATCATCGCAGTTTCATTTTGCTTGTTTTCTGGTTTTATTGCTTCTTCAGTCATATATATATATATATATTGGGATTGCGCTGCCAAGTTAGTTTTATTTGGTGTTGGTTTCAGTTTCGCAAGAACCACAAGAAGGTGAGACGAGAGGTGTGAGCGTGTGAGGATATTAAGAGTGTTTGAGCGAAACACGAGCGACGTGAGGGTAATTTGTTTTTACCACTAACCAATTTTTGCAGGTGCTATCATGTCAGATCAAAACAACACACCACCCCATCCCGAGGAAGAACTTACGTTCCAAATGCAAGCCATGACGCAGATGATGGAGAGGATGAATTTTGTGATGGGAAATGTGTGTGACATACTTGATATGGTGGTGAAACGTGGTAACGAGGCTGGTACAAGCACCCAAAATGGGAGGAAGCTTGGGGCTGAACCGAAAGCAAACAGTGGCAGTAGGGCCGAAAGGCCAAGGTGGGCTGATTATGAGGATTTTGAGGAGGTCGTTGATGATATTGGTGATGGTGGTTTGAGGATGAGGCCATAAGCCATCAGGAAGGTTTTTGGCAGCCTAGAAACCGAAAGGATTAAGGGAATAGAACTAGGGGCCAATTCGGCCAAAGGGAAAATTTCCGTAGTGTTGGGGGACATGCTGATTTAGATGGTGATTTGGATGCTATCAAATTGAAAATACCTTCTTTTCAAGGTAAAAATGATCATGAGGCATATTTTGAGTGGGAGAAAAAGGTGGATTGGATTTTTGATTGCCATAACTATTCGGAGGCGGAGAAAATGAAATTGGTAGTCATCGAATTCATGGATTATGCACTGATTTGGTAACGAAGGTGGAGAGGCAAATAAAGAGAAGGGGCAGTACACGTTTTCAGACCAATTCGGCTTCATCATCCTCAACATGGAGGCCGAATTTGAAGAGAGAGGGGTTTGTCCAACCAAAGCCTCATGCGAAGGTCGAACCACCTAAGGCGTGTGCAGGGAAGGGGCACATTGCATCTTAGTGTCCAAACCTAAGAGTTATGCTTACAAGAGACAATAGGGAGGTTGAATCCGAAAGTGACAAATCTGAAAGTGAAGAGATTGCATATCCTGTTGAGGGGGGGCCTTGGTTATAAGGCGTGTGCTGAACATGCAAATCAAAGAAGATGATGTAGATCAGCAACGGGAAAATATATTTCACACTCGATGCCACATCCAAAACAAGGTATGTAGCATGATAATTGATGGAGGTAGTTGTGCTAATGTTGCTAGTGTTGCTAGTGATACTCTTGTGAAGAAATTGAATCTGAGTTGTATTAAGCATCCTAGGCCTTATAGATTGCAATGGTTGAATGAATGTGGTGAAGTGAGGGTTACTAAGCAGGTTTTGATTGCATTTGCTATTGGAAGTCTTCTGATGAGATTTTGTGTGATGTAGTCCCAATGCATGTTAGTCACTTACTTTTGGGGCGTCCATGGCAGTTTGATCGGAAATCGATTCATGATGGGTTTAGAAATAGGTTCATTATTGTAAAGGATGGTAAAACCATCACTCTTGTACCTCTTTCTCCAAAACAAGTGTATGATGATCAAATGAAATTAAAAAAACAATGTGAGGATGGGAAGAGTGAAAATTCACGTGAGTACAATGGTGAGAGAAAACCATCAGATTCAACTAAACTTAAATCATTAATTAAACCGGTTGAGAGTGGAGGTAAAAACCGAGGAGTGAAGAAAGTAAGCTTGTGTGATGATAATAGTGTGGAAAAATTAAAAAAACAACCTAATTTTTATGCAAAAGGATCTCAAATCAGATCTTCATTTTTCACTAATAAGCCAATGATCTTACTTGTGTATAAGGAGGCTTATTTTAACACTAACGATCTTGATTATGCTATTCCTAGTGTGGAGGATGAGGCTTTTAATTTGTTGAAAGATAAACTTTGTTCGGCGCCTGTTTTAGCTTTGCCAAACTTTACGAGAGCTTTTGAAGTTGAATGTGATGCGTCAGGTATTGGTATAGGAGCTGTGTTAATGCGGGATAGGAGGCCCATTGCGTATTTCAGCGAAAAACTTAATGGGGCAGCCTTGAATTACCCTACATATGACAAGGAGCTCTATGCCTTGGTAAGAACTTGAGAGACGTGGCAACATTACCTGTGACCCAAGGAGTTTGTGATACATTCTGATCATGAATCATTGAAGCACTTGAAAGGGCAAGGTAAGTTGAGTAGGAGACATGCTAAATGGGTTGAATTTATTGAAACCTTTCCGTATGTGATCAAGTATAAGCAAGGGAAAGAAAACATTGTGGCTGATGCACTTTCGCGCAGGTATGTTCTTTTATCTACTTTGGATGCTAGATTTCTAGGATTTGAACACATAAAAGAATTGTACAAGGATGATAGTGATTTTGCTAATGTTTACAATGCTTGCGAAAATTCGGCTTTTGAAAAGTTTTATAGACTTAATGGATATTTGATTAAAAAAGAGTCGTTTGTGTGTTCCATTAAATTATATGCGTGAATTGCTTGTACGTGAAGCACATAGAGGCGGGTTGATGGGGCATTTTGGTGTTGTTAAGACTTTGAATGTGTTGCATGAGCATTTTTATTGGCTAAAATGAAAAAAGATGTGCAACACATATGTGATAAATGCATAACTTGTAGGAAAGCAAAGTCTAGGACTTAACCACATGGCTTGTATACCCCTTTGCCTGTACCGAAAGAACCATGGGTAGACATTTCGATGGACTTCGTCTTAGGTTTACCTAGGTCAAAACGGGGTAGGGATTCCATCTTTGTAGTTGTTGATAGGTTTTCAAAGATGGCACACTTCATTCCATGTCATAAAACTGATGATGCAACTAACATTGTTGATTTGTTCTTTAGGGAGATAGTACGACTTCACGGGGTCACTAAGAGCATTGTTTCTGATAGAGATGTTAAGTTCCTTAGCTATTTTTGGAAGGTGTTATGGGGAAAATTGGGTACTAAACTGTTGTTTTCAACTACTTGTCACCCCCAAACAAACGGACAAACCAAAGTAGTTAATAGGACCTTAACACAACTTCTGTGTGCTGTCATTCAAAAGAACTTAAAGAATTGGGAAGATTGTTTGCCATTTATAGAGTTTGCATATAATCGTAGTGTGCACTCTACTACTGAATTTTCACCATTTGAAATTGTGTATGGATTTAACCTTTTAACTCCAATGGAAGGTAATCATAAGGCTCAAGTGGTGAAAACTCTTCATGAGTGTGTGCGGCAATAGATTGAAAAGACGAATCGTGTGTATGTGACCAAAGCCAATAAGGGGCGCAAACATGTTGTCTTTTAGCCCAATTCCTTTAATTCATCTAGTTCAAGTCCAAGAAGAGCCCAATTCGTGTGGAACAAGGGGTTGATGTGTCCGGCCCAATACCAGCCTTGTTAGGCTTGTTATCTCTCCTAATGCTACAAGGATAAAAAGTCAGCAATTTATTCTCCTAATTAAGTAAGGAAGTTGGCCATATCTTATTCCTAAAGAGGGGAGGACTATTTAATGCTTTTCCTAACTTAGGAAGGAAAGTAATTAAATCAACAACAAAGGAGGAAATTTGTTTTCTTATTTGTCCAAGTTAAACAAGGAAATCCAAGCTAATCAAGGACATCAAAGGGGGGGGCAACAACACAAATTTTCCAAATCCGATTTTTCCTAGTTTATTTAAGACTTCTTAAGGGTGACAAATCTGATTCTAGCATATTTAGCATGATAATTTTTGGATTTTTATTATTTTTATTATTTGCTTCTTAGTTTTTGGGTTATTATTACTTATTTGGGTCAATTGTAAGTGGGCTTCATATAAGTCCACCTAAGGGGGATTCCATTAGGGTTTCTTTAAGTCTAGAATCAGTATAAATAAAGGCATAACCAAACATGTAAGGTTACGCAATTTTCAGATCAATAAACTTCTTTGCTGCACTTATTGTGTGTTGGTGGGATAATCTCCCTTCCTTGGTTCTCTAAAGAACTGAAAACGACTTATTGAAGAACAATTTTCTTCGTGGCGTTATCCTTATACTTCTCGTTCACGAATCAATATTCGTTGGGTGGGGGTCTCCGTTTCCAATAGTGCTGGTGCCTAGGTATAAGTTATCTTTGTTTCACACTCCTATCAAACCTGAATTACTTGGCTTTCCAGGAATTGGTGTCTTTGCATGTAGGTTGTGTGACCATGTGATCTCGCATCAGGGACAATACGATTCAGCCAATGGTTCAGCCTTGGATTACTCGTGATGGGGATTCGATTGGGAGCTTGGGTTTGAGAAGAAGACCATTCAGCCAGGTGGGGGTTTTTCCTTTGGTTTAGCTTGTATTCCATTCAGGAATGTTGGGTTTTCACCTTGGGATGCATTCGGCTATATTAGGTTTGTTGGTGTTGATGGGTTCAATCCAATTACAGAGGAGTTGGCTTCATACAGATTTGATTTTGGCCTTATGGATGTGCATGGGGTTGGGCTACATGGGGTCCAAAAGTGGCTAGGACTAATTAGGGTGTTGGGGTCCTTTTCCTACAAGGATTTGTCAAAAATCCTAGCTAAGTTTGGGCTTATGATGGGAGATTACAAGGCTGAATTGGAGAGAGATTATTATGTCTCTATATTGGACAAGGATTCCATTTATAACTTAGAAACTAATGAGAACCTCGTGATCACGTCGTCACGTAACCCACACGCAAAGACACCAATTCCCAGAAAGCCATGTAAATCAGGTTTGATAGTAGTGTGACACAAAGATAACTTGTACCTAGGAACCAACACTATTAGAAACTGAAACCCACCCAACAAATATTGATTCGCGAACAAGAAGTATAAGGATGATGCCACGAAGATAGTTGTTCTTCAATAAGTTGTTTTCAGTTCTTTAGAGAACCATGAAAGGGAGATTAATCTGAATATTGCGTAACCTTACATGTTTGGTTATGCCTTTATTTATAATGACTCTAGACTTAAAGAAACCCTAATTGACCCCTCTTAGGTGGACTTATATGAAGCCTACTTATAATTGACCCAAATAAGTAATAATAACTCAAAGACTAAGAAGAAAATAACAAAAATCCAAAAATTACCATTCTAAATATGCTAGAATCAGATTTGTCACAATTAAAAAGTCCCAAATAGACTAGAAAATCTGATCTGAATATAGAATTTATTCTAAAGTCTTCTTTCTTTTTTTGTAGCTAGGATGAATAAAGAATCATGGTAAGAAAAGGATTCTGAAATATTTATGAATCCTTACCACAATTGGAAACTATGTTGCAGCCCATTAAAGATCTTTGTAGAATGAGGAGATTCCCAAAATAAGCTGTCACATCCTTTTAGGAAAAGAATTATAGCCAAAAGGAAGTAAATAACAAAATTCATACAGTCTTTGTTGACTCGTATTGCGATACCTTCTCAAACTCCGATTGACCTGAATTTTTAACCCAAGGTAGGACAACATGTCACGACACTCCATGTAAAATTTAGCTCGATCCAACAGTCGAATTGAGAATTATGACTGTTGCCGTAAAACTGCATAGTTGCACATTTTACATCAAAATCTGAATTTGACCTTGCCTGGATCATATCATTCCCTCTCTCTTCAAGATGATTCGTCCTCAAATCACCAACAAGTTGAATGGAGAATTCCTTAGCCTCCTTTTGAAGCCTTTGGAGTTCTTTTCTTGCCAACAATCATCGCCAACAACTTTGGATGAAAGTAGCAACCATTCTATTTTGTATATCATCATTGCAACATTTATTCTCCTCTATTTCAGAAGCACGCTAGGCACTGACTGCTGCCATTAACACATCAAGTTCTTGCTTCATCTCCCCTATAAGACGGGATAGACTCTTGGATTCTTTTTTTAGAACACTAATCTCTTTATTTCTCTCCCTTTGATACCACCTCTCCTTTTGAATCCGCCATTTCTTTTGCCATAACACCTCATCAAAATACATGAAATCCCTTCGGTTTCTAGGCTGCCAAAAACTTTCATGATGGCCTATGGTCTCATCCTTAAAACCACCATCACCAATATCATTAACGTCCTCCTCAAAATCCTTGTAATCAGCCAACCTTGGCCTTTCGACCCCACTGCCATTGTTTGATTTTGGTTCAACCCAACCTTTCTCACGTCTTAGGTACATGTTCCAGCCACGTTACCATGTTTTCCCACCTTCTTAAGTCTGTCACACACCTTCCCCATCACGAAATTCATTCTTTCCATCATCTTCATCATGGCTTGCATTTGGAATTGAAGTTCTACATCAAGAGGAGGTGGTGTGTTGTTTTGATCTGACATGATAGTACTTGTAAAAATTGGTTAGTGGAAAAAACAATCCTCACATGGCTCGTGTTTCACTCAAACACTCTTAATATCCTCACACCTCTCGTCTCACCTTCATTCGGTTCTTGTGAAACTCAAACCAACACTAAATATAACCAACTTAGCAGCGCAATCCAATTATGTAGATATGACTCAAGAAGCAATAAAAACCAGAAAACAAGCAAAAACAAAACTGTGATGATAGTCTTGCGAATAGCAAGCGAATCTATCTGAAATATGAACGAAACTGAAGACTCGAATAAAACGAAAAAGAAAATATGAAAAATGATGAAACAACACCCAAATATGTTGGATACGTTGAAATTATACTGCAAGAAACGAAAACAACAGAAAAAAAGCGAATTTCAAAAGTTGACGCAAAATAGACTCGTTTACGATGAGTTAAGTCCGAATATGGAATCTAAAGTAAATGTTTTCCAATGGAGCTAAACTTTCATATGTAGTGCGATATCAATCCAAATAGACAGAATATAAAGTTTGAGCAATTTACAATAAGGTTTGATATACTAACGCAAAAACGTTACGAATCAAACCTGATTAGACCTGAAATTGAAAACCAAAGCAAATGATATCCAATTAACCCCAAAATTAATATGTGGTGCGATTAGGACCATAGTAATTAGAGTATCAACTTTGAGAAAATTCTGAGTTGATTTGATCCAATTCCCTTGTTTAGTTTTCTACGGCAGAAACAAATAAACGTCTTTTTTTGAACATTTTTTTTTCTTTTCTATATCTTTTTTTTTATGGTACTGATATATTTTGGACAGTAACATAATCAAATAACAATTTTTTTCGATATGCTGCAAAATCAAGGAGAAGAAGAAATTGGACACTAAGAAATTTTTGTAGAAACAACAAGAAACAAAAATTTCATAAGGATATAACCTGATTAATGGATCCAAGCTCTGATACCAAATGATGCAAACCTCGTGATCACAAGGTCACATAACCCACACGCAAAGACACCAATTCCTGGAAAGCCATGTAAATCAGGTTTGATAGTAGTGTGACACAAGGATAACTTGTACCTAGGCACGAGCACTATTGGAAACGGAAATCCCCCACCCAACGAATATTGATTCGCGAATGAGAAGTATAAGGATGACGCCACGAAGACAGTTGTTCTTCGATAAGTCCTTTTCAGTTCTTTAGAGAACCATGGAAGAGAGATTATCTCACCAACACACACACACACACACTCAAATTGCAGCAAACAAGAAGTTTTAAATTTGAATTGTCTAACCCTTACATGTATGGTTATGCCCTTATTTATAGTGACTCCAAACTAAAATTAACCCTAATGGACCCCCCTTAGGTGTGTTTATATGAAGCCCACTTACAATTGACCCAAATAAGTAATAATAACCCAAATAGTAAGAAGAAAATAATAAAAATAACAAAAATTACCATCCTAAATATGCTAGAATCAGATTTGTTACAATTAAAAAGTCCCAAATAGACTAGGAAATCTGATCTGAAGGTAGAATTTATTCTAAAGTCTTCTTTCCTTTTTTGTAGCTAGGATGAATAAGGAATCATTATAAGAAAAGGATTCTGAAACATTTATGAATTCTTGCCACACTTGGAAACTATGTTGCAGCCTATTAAAGATCTTTGTAGAATGAGGAGATTCCCAAAATAAGCTGCCACATCCTTTTAGGAAAAGAATCCTAGCCAAATAGGAAGTAAATAACAAATTTCGTACAATCTTTGTTGACCTGTATTGCGATGCCTTCTCGAATTCTGATTGACCTGAAATTTTAACTCAAGGTAGGACAATATGTCACGAGACTCCATGTAAAATTTAGCCCAATCCAACGGTCGGATTGAGAATTATGACTGTTGCCGTAAAACTAGATAGTTGCTCATTTTACATCAAAATCTGAATTTGACCTTGCCTGGATCATATCATTTCGTACAGTCTCTGTTGACCGGTATTGCGATGCCTTCTCAAACTCATATTGACCTGAAATTTTAACCCAGGGAGAACAATATGTTAGGAGACTTCATGTAAAATTTCAACCCGATCCAACGGTCGGATTGAGAATTATGACTGTTGCCGTAAAACTGGATAGTTGCACATTTTACATCAAAATTCGAATTTGACCTTGCCTGGATCGTATCAGAAACCAAGGGGCGGTGGCATGTGGCAGTAAATTTCCCTATTTATTTGTCCATTACAAGCAAGAATTCCTTTCCTTACAAGGAGAACAAGAGGCTGCCAAATTTGGAGGACTTTCCTTGTCGTTTTTTTTTACTTTCTCTTGCAGGATTTCCTTACTTTAAAGGGAGATTGTGAAAGACTTTTAAAAATGAAGAATTCAACAACTCTCTTCCCTATTTCTACGAGCATTAATTCGACCAAACAAGTGAATAAGATCAAGAATTCAAGGCAGCATGTTCGAAGTATGGAAAGAGGTCTAAAAGGGTTGGGAAGCACACATTAATTTCCTATACAAGGAAATTAATCAAGCTAGGGATGATTTTGAGGGCTGATTGTTTCCTTGTATTATTTTGAATATTTTACATAGTTTTTATGTTGTTTAAGTAGTATTTGAACCATAATATTTTAGTTTAGGTTTTTAAGTTCAATTGGGTTTGGTTTGGCCCAAATAAATGTTTTAGGTCTTTTTTTAGGTTTGTGTTAGTTGAAAGCCATTGTTTGCAACCGAATATGGGTCCATTAGTGATGTGCCGTGAATGATTCGAAAATCGGCAACAAAGAATCTGACAAAAATAGATGAAGGATGGGTGTGGTTGTGTTGTCTTTCTTTTGGTGTTTAGGTTGGATTATAGTGATTTAAGGTAAATAAGATGGAGGACAGACTAGAATGATACTCTGATAAGTCGATCTGGACGCCACAAAGATCAATCTAGGATTTTGACGCCACACTCTTTGTGATTGAAGAGTGATAAGTCAGGTAGGGTTCTTCATAAAATCAATTTGGAAGAACAACTCTTAACTCTATGAATTAAGTTTCAAATCTCGCCCAAAAGTGTTTTATTACATATTCTGATACTATATTTATATTTGGAACATCCCTCCAAAGTTAGGAAAAATTCAACATGACAGAAGTCAAGTCCAAAAATTAGACTTTGACAAAGTAACTAAACAAATTTAACTAGCACACATTTTCTGACTTTAATTGAAACATAAACAGACCAAATTTAAAATGGCTATAACGTCTTGCACAAAAGTCCAATGCAATCATGGTACCATCTTTCTTCAGTACAAGCAAAGTAGGTATGAAACATGGACTAAGTGATTCTCGCACATAGCCCTTCTCTAAGAGCTCACCAACCTGCCTTTGAATCTCTTTTGCTTCCTCTGGATTACATCTGTATACTGGTCTATTAGGAAGTGAAGCTCCCGGCACCAAATCAATTTGATGCTCAATTCCACAAATAGGTGGTAACCCTCTGGGTAATTCATTTGGAAACACATCTTTAAATTCTTCAAGCAATTCCTTAATCTGTCTTGGTAAGTCCAATCCTTCTACTTGTAGTAATTGCTTTGCCCAGATCATGAAAACAACCCTCGTCGAAGCTAATGCTTGTTTGATGTCTCCTTTTTTGGCTAGTAACAGCCCCTTACGTGATTTCACCTCCTTTTGTTGGCTTCGTAACTGATCCTGTAATATCCCACATCGGCGGGTGAGGGAGTGGTAGCTGGCCTTATTAAGAGTACTGGTTGCCAACTTGTCATACGCGTTTTGGGGCGTCAGGCTCGTAAGTGGGCTCGCATCACCAAGGAACAAAACTGTGAGGGCGGTAAGGCCCAAAGCGGACAATATATGGCAAGTTGGGCCGGGCTGTTACTTTTGGTATCAGAGTCGACCTCACTAGTTGTCCGGTTGTGCCGACGGGGTCGTCGGGCTCCTTAAGGGGGGTGGATTGTAATATCCCACATCGACGGGTGAGGGAGTGGTAGCTGGCCTTATTAAGAGTGCTGGTTACCAACTTGTCATACGCGTTTTGGGGCGTCAGGCTCAAAAGTGGGCTCGCGTCACCAAGGAACAAAACCGTGAGGGCGGTAAGGCCCAAAGCGGACAATATATGGCAAGTTGGGCCGGGCTGTTACTTTCGGTATCAAAGCCGACCTCACTGGCTGTCCGGTTATGCCGACAGGGTCGTCGGGCTCCTTAAGGGGGGTGGATTGTAATATCCCACATCGGCGGGTGAGGGAGTGGTAGCTGGCCTTATTAAGAGTGCTGGTTGCCAACTTGTCATACGCGTTTTGGGGCGTCAGGCTCATAAGTGGGCTCGCTTCACCAAGAAACAAAACCGTGAGGGCGGTAAGGCCCAAAGTGGACAATATATGGCAAGTTGGGTCGGGCTGTTACAGATCCTCTCTAACCTGTTGAGAACTCAATGGTAACAAGTTCACCTTCTTTCGATTCAGCATAAAAGAATATGTGTTCTTTCATCCATTGTAGGTCACATTCTTATCAAACTGCCATGGACGACCCAGCAACAAATGGCTAGCTGACATCGGCGCAACGTCACACAAAACCTCGTCATGATAGGTTTTAATGGAAAAAGGTACACGAACTTGCTTTGTCACCCGAATCTCCCCATTCTCATTCAGCCATCGCAAACTATATGGCCTGGGATGTGGAAGGGTAGTTAAACCCAATTTCTCCACCAAGGTAGTGGACGCAACATTAGTGCAACTTCCATTATCAATGATCATCCCACACACCTTATCTCGAATCTGACATCGAGTATGAAAGATGTTCTCGCGTTGCTCATCACTAACGTCAATTTGTGCATTCAGAACCCGTTGCACAACCAACAAATCTCCCTTCACTGGTTTGAAATCCTCTTCTTGTTCAGCCTCTTGTACCTCATCTTCATCTTTAGTTTCAACCTCATCATTTGCATAAGGGTTTGAGACCATTAGGAGGATTATAATTCTGCCTTCTTGGTCTGCCCCTATCGTCGGCCTCATCATCCCCATTTAGATCTTCGTCAGCTTCTATAATATCATTTCATGGCACCCTAAGTGCTTGCCTTTGTTGGGGTTGCAAATTATTTCTTTGCATCATTTCCATAAGGGTATTCAACTGTTCACGATTTCCAATCATTTCATCCCGAATCTCAGCATGAAATCGTTGTAAGCCCATAACCTGTGCCTGTTCCAAACTTAACCCTCTTGGCAAATCTTCTTTATCTCCAGCCATAATTAAGTTTATCAACCTTAATTCCAGCAAGCCTTTCTTATGTTTTTGGCTCCTGCCTTAGATCGCAACTAATGCTCTGATACCAGATGATGTGCCGTGAATGATTCAAGAATGATTTGAAAATCGGCAATAATGAATCTGACGAAAATGGATGACGAATGGGTCTGGTTGTGTTGTCTTTCTTTTGGTGTTTAGGTTGGATTATAGTGATTTAAGGTAAATAAGATGGAGGAAGACTAGAATGATACTCTGATAAGTCGATCTGGATGCCACAAAGATCAATCTAGGATTTCGACACCACACTCTTTGTGATTGAAGAGTGATAAGTCAAGTAGGGTTCTTCACAAAATCAATTTGGAAGAACAACTCTTAATTCTGTGAATTAAGTTTCAAATCTTGTCCAAAAGTGTTTTATTACATATTCTGATACTATATTTATAATTGGAACATCCTTTCAAATTTAGGAAAAATTCAACATGACAGAAGTCAAGCCCAAAAATTAGACTTTGACAAAGTAACTAGACAAATTTAACTAGCACATATTTTCTGACTTTAATTGAAACATAAACAGACCAAATTTAAAATGGCTATAACGTCTTGCACAAAAGTCCAATGCAATCATGGTTGGACAATCTAGAAAGATCACATTCTGAACTTGAAATCCACCTAGATTAGTCTTGTTTTCACATGCAATGGATGGCTTCAAATTTGGGTTCAAATTCATTTACTGTTCTGACTGTAAACAACATCAATTCCTTCACTTATTTGCATTATCAACTCAAATTCAAGTAGCCCAGCATCAAGAAAACCATTAAAGGCTTTTCCCATCTCTAAGTTCCAATTGTAGGCAAATAAGCACCCTTGAACCAATTTCAAACTGATTGCTAATTTTTAGCTCCGACGCAGCTTCAATCATTCCAATTTGACTCGTCAAGGTCCTTTGTAGTTGTTTCGCTCTCGCTCTTGTCATTGGACCATTAAAATCCTCTTACATATTAGATTTAACTTTACGAGATGGATTATAATTCTCATTATGCACATCAATTAGGGTTTAGACCACTCTTATATGGATGGAACATGAAGAGGGCATGCCTCTACTAATAAAAGTGAGGGAATTGAATATGGGAAGTTGTTCAATTTTGTTGCAAACTCAGAAAGTTAAACAAGGAATTGAAGCTTTTCAGTACTGAACACTTCTATAACATGTCAAATAGAAAAGTTGCTAAAGAGGAAATGTATAAGGCTTAACAGTCTCTGCAAATAGCAAATGGAGATCCAAATTTATACATCCGTGAAAGAGCTGTTATTAGAAACTACAATATTATTGCTAGGGCCGAATAAAGCTTTTTCAAGAAAAAGGCGAGGGTACAGTGGTTAACCTGGGGGACCAAAATACTAGCTACTTCTATAAATCAGTAAATGAAATGCAAAACAGAAACTAAATGAGGATGTCATTGATTACTTTAAAAGTTTTTTGGGAGTAAAACTTTTACGGTTATCAAATCAGAGGTCATTGATTACTTTAAAAGTTTTTTGGGAGTAAAACCGAGGGTTGGGATACTAAGAGTGTGTTTGGTATTGCGGTAGCTGTTGTGGTTGTGGTTTGAAAAAAGTTGTTTTATAAAAAGTACTTTTAGTTGAGGTTGGTTTGAAAAAATAAGTGTTTGGTTAAAACTGTGGTTGAAATTGAGGTTGAAGAAAAAGTAGTTTAATGTGTTTGGTTAAGAATGCTTTTGAAATTGAGGTTATAAAATAATTTTAAAAAATATATATTAATATTGATAGTTTTAAATTTAAATATTGTAGAATTAATTACTCCTATTACATCATGAAATAAAAAATACTTTATATAAAATATTTTTTATTATTCCATTAAACTATTTATAATTCCATTACGTACAAAATTCATCCGATAAGAACTACAGTTTTTATAATTTTTTGAGCGTAGATAAAATATTATCATGTATAAAATTGATATTACAGTGCGAATGAATTTAATTCACTCTATACTAGTTTTTCGGGAAAAAAAATATTGTTCACATCACAGTGTGAGTGAATTTAATTCACTCTAAACTAGTTTTTTTTTAAAAAAAACCAGTTAAAAAAATTAACACACTAAAAAAAAGAAAAAAAAAAGAAGTCACGTGAACAGTACAATTCACACGTGAACAGTGCAAAGAGAATTGCATTTTTCATTAGTTTTTAAGTGAACAGTGCAATTCTCTTGCACTGTTTACGTTAACAGTGTTCAATATACACTGTTCATGCTAATTACACTGTTCAGTGAACGGTGCAATTAGCATGCACAGTAAGGAAGAAGCAGCATTTTGCAACTTTTTCTTTTCCTGCGTATCAAACGCTAAAATATGTAGGCCCCATACACAGTAAAATGTGTATTTTCTTATACCAAACGGCTGCAAATTGCGTTTTAATTAAAACGCAGCCGCAACCGCATAACCAAACGGACTCTAAATGAGGATGTATTAGAATAGCTATTAAGGTTTGGTTTATTTCATGGAAAATGGTTTCCTGAAAAATATTTTCCAAACTTTTTTATATTTGTTTGTCATTATAAAAATTAGTCTATAAAAAACACTTTCCAATTAAAGAAAACTTTGGCTTGGTTTTACAAGAAAGTGTTTTCCTTTTATTTTGGACGGAAAATACTTCAAAGGAAAACACTTTCCAGAAAATATGAAAAATATAGAAATGTCATATTATTTGTTAATTATATCAAATATGGTCCTCAAACTTTTGATTGCTATATATTTTTTTAATTTTTTTTTCAATTTAATCCCTTAGAATTTGATTTAATTTGATATTTATATTAACTTTGGTCCATATTTTTATGATTATTATTTGCTTTCTCTTATCATTTTTTTAATTGAAATTTTTCAATTTCATTCTTATTCAACTTTTTAATGTGTAAGATATGTTCCTCATTATTTTAATAAACTTGAAAAAAAAATAAAACATTATTAAATTATTTTTCAACTTATTTTCCATGACATAACCAAACACTGGAAAATGTTTTCCAACTTATTTTTCATGACATTACCAAACATCAATAAATAATTCACTTACAGTAATTCACTTTCCATGAAAACCACTTTCCAAAAAGAAACTATTTTCCGGCAAACAAACGGGGCCTAAAATGAAACTGTTTTTACGCAGCAGCATTTACTAGCTCAAAACGTGATAAAGAAAGAGATACCTTTGTGTTATTTTCCGCTTGAAAAACAACAAAGCACCTCCTGGTCTGGATGGTTTCAATGCAGGTTTTTTCAAAAAGAATATGGCATATAGATGGGGAAGATGTAATCAATGTTGTAGATTCCTTTTTCAGTCTAATAGCATGCTCAAAGAAAACCATGCAAAAAGTTTTTGTCCCTAAAGTTGTTAATCATACTAGATTGAAAGATTTTCGACTAATTTAATGCTGCAATACAGTTTACAAATGCATTGCTAAGATTATAGCTGTTAGATTTAAATATGTTTTACCAATCTTAGTAAGCACCCATCACGCTGCGTTTGTTTCTAGAATGAGAATATGTGACAAACATCTTTTTGTCTCAAGAGTTAATGAGAGGATACCACAGAAATGAAGGGTATGCCAGATGTGCTATGAAAGTCGATCTTATGAAGGCATATATGACTTGGTTATATGGGATTCATTGATGTTCTACTGACCAAAATAGGGTTCCCTAAAACAGTCATTGCTTGGATCATGGTTTGTATTACAAGCTATCAATTCTCTATGAACATTAATGGTGAGCTTGTAGGCTACTTCCAAGGGTGAATAGGTTGAGACAAGGAGATCCTTTCAAGACTGTTCAGAAAGATGATTGACAATCAAAACTTCAAGTTTCACCGAAGATGCCATAAGGACATAATTTCTCATCTTTGTTTTGCAAATGACTTGATTTTCAACAAAAAAGAAGTAAACTCACTATGTATGGTTAAAAATGTGCTTATGGAGTTTTAAGAACTTTCAAGTCTTCCTCTGAATCCAAACAAAAGTGACATTTATTTGAGTGGAATGTTGGATGCTGCAAGAGAGCAAATTATTCAAATCCTTGGCTTTAGACAGGGTGAGCTGCCTATGAAGTATTTAAGGGTCCATCTAATATTCTCAAGGCTTAAGGTTGTTCATTGTAAGGGCCTTGTGCATCGAACCACTTCCAAAGTTCAACATTGGACATGTAGATAACTCTCATACGCAGGACGAGTGCAACTAATTAACTCAATTTTATTCTCCATACAGGTTTATTGGGCATCTCTTGTCCTTTTTACATGGGAAAGTGATTAAAGGAGTTGAGAAAATTATGAGAACCTTTATATGGTCTGGTTCATATATGAGAACTAGTCGGGCTAAAATGGCTTGGGAACATGTATGTCTTCCAAAAAAAGAGGGGGGCTAGGGATCAAAATGACAATAGAATGGAACAAGATTGCATTGTTGAAACACATTTGGAATACATGTAATGACTTAGACAACTTCATCTGGCCTACTTGGATCAAATCAATCTATTGAGAGAAAGAAACTTTTTGAAATTCAAGGTGTAAGAGAATTGCTCTTGGGCTTGGACAAAGATTCTTAAGTTAAAATCTTTAGCATGGCCTGGGATGAAGTATAACACAGTAGATAGAAGCGAAACTTTACTATGATTTGACAATTGGCACCCATATGGCCTCTTTGTTGACTCCTATGGAAAGAGGTTCATCCACGATTAGGTATGGAGAAAATTCAATGGTTAATGTGTTGGTAGGTAATACAGAATGAAGGTGACTTGCTACTCAAGCGATTAGTTGGTACTCCATTATAGATGTTCTTCCTTTCAATGTTAAGCTGAATATGGAGAAAAGGGATGAGATTGTTGGGTTAGATTCCCCAAATAAGAAGCTCTCAATTAAAGGATCTTGGGGGCACCTCAGATCCAGGAAATAGAAGATTGAATGGCATGATATTATGTGGTTCAATGATACCATAAAGGTATAGGAATAGCAAAGTTGCTGGTCACTCACATAAATGATAATTTTTCTCATCACTTTAAGATACAAAACCAAAAAGATAAAAAAAAAAAATAACGAACTCACCACCCTAAAGTTACAAATAAAATCACCACTTTAGATATACAAGTTAAGAAATAAGTTTTCCATATGATATTATGCCAAAAAGCCAAGTCAAAAGACTCTCAATTTCTTTTTTCCAAAAAGATTTTTAATACATGGTCTGATTCAACTTTATATACTTGAAACAATCCTTCAAGTCTAATAAAACACCAAGATAACATAATTAAGACCCAAATAAATTACTTAAATAGAAAATTAGACAAAAAATAATTAAAACAAACATAACTTTTTCCTTAGAAAACTCTAATGCATGCAAGGTTGGACAATCTAGAAAGATCACATTTTGAACTTTAAAGTCATCTACAATAGGATTATTTTCCCATGTGATAAAAAGATGAAAATTTGGGCTCAAAGTTGGTCATGGGCTTACCACAAACAATAACAAAAACTTCACCTATTTATATTGTCTCAAACTCAAGTAGCCCAACATCAAAAGAATCATTATGGGACACTTCTATGTCATGTTCCCCAGTTGAAAAAGACTTGTCCATGGGTCATATGTGATATCATCATAATAGTAAGGAGCTAAGTTAGGCATGTCAAAAGTGTCTGAAATGTCTAGATATGCAGGTAACTTAATCTTGTAAGCATTTCCACCAATCCGCTTCAGAACCTTAAATTGATCATCAGCTCTAGGTTTAAGCTTAACAAACTTACCATGTGGAAACCTTTCTTTGTCGAGATGCACCCAAACCAGACCACCTTCTTTGAACTCTACATTCTGACGATGCTTATTAGCTTGAACTTGATACTTTTGATTTTGCCTTTCAATCTTGTCACAAACCTATTCATTTAACTTTTTAAGTTATTTGGCCTTTACTTCATCATCACCACTGAAATTCTGACTTGTTGGAAAAGGGAATTAAGTCCAATGGACTTAATTGATTACAATCATACATAACTTGAACAAGACTACAACCAATACTTTAGCTAGTAGAATTGTTGTAAGCGAATTCAGCTTGTGGATACAAGATCCCAATCTTGAATATTCTACTTCACCAAACTTAAAAGACTTCCCAAACTCTAATTGAAGACTTTAGTTTGCTAGTGGATGACAAATAATACTGAATTGAAGATGAGTACCAAGTTTCCTCCAAAATGTACGCCAAAAATGACTCATGAACTTGGAATCTTGATCTAAAGTTATTGTTTTTGGATGCCATGAAGTCTAGCAATCTCTTTGAAGTATAAATGATGTGAACCTCTTGAACATGTGGTTAAGCTACCCACACGCAAAGACACGAATTCCTGGAAAACCCAAGTAGTTGAAAACAATAGTTTAATATCCAATTTCCCCCATAACACCTTCTACAAATAGCTAAGGAACTTAACATCTCAATTAGAAAAAATGTTTCTAGGAACCCTATTAAGTCGTACTATCTCTCTAAAGAACAAATCAGCAATGTTAGTTGCATCATCAGTTTTATAATCTTTTACAATAGTGAACCTATTTCTAAATCCATCATGAATCGCCTTCCGATCGAACTGCCATGGACGCCCTAAAAGTAGGTGACTAGCATGCATTGGGACTACATCACATATAACCTCATCATAATACTTCTCAATAGCAAACGCAATCGACACTTGCTTAGTAACCTTCACTTCACCTCATTGTTTTTTGGATAAGGTAAGTATATTAAGCAAAAAATAGCAAAATACAATAAAGGGATAAAGGACAACGACGAACAAACCCGCTTACCCTAAACCAAAACAAAAACAACCTAAACAATCAGGGCATGTCCCCACGCAATATGAAGTCTTCTATTAGTAATCGAAGAAGCCATATTAAAAATAGAATTAACTTTTGAAACAATACAACTAATAATGTCTCTAAAAACCATCAAACTAGTACGAGGAGCATCACCATGAAGACGAGCATTACTTTCCCTGCAAATATAATATACGACAGTAGCTAACATCAATCCCGTAAGCACAAAATGAAAAGAGCGACCTCCACTCAAATTAGAGAGCCAAGAGATGGTTTTAACCTAAGAGCAACGATGAAAGGGAATGAGACATCTGGAGCATAGATCAAACCAAATGCGATGGGAGAATGGGCACTCAAAGAATAAGTGATCAACATCTTCCCTATCACCTCCACTTAAATGGCATCGGATAATCTGAATAACACCATAGCACCTGAGCTTATCCTGAGTACAGAGAGCTTCATGAATAGTAATTGATAAGATAAATGAAAATCACGGAATAGCATGTTTATGCCAAACAAGTTTCCACCACTCAACTTTGTCCCAAACAGGCGAATAGAGTTTCAAGCACAACGATTAGAGAAAATACCTCTTGGAGCATCCTTCCAACGCACAAGATCACACCTTTCATCATTCGAGAGAAAGGAAGTAGGAGTACATCGAATAAGTTCAATCCACTCGGGGGATCTGGGAGGAGACCAAATCCACTTCATACCAACAATAATACAACTCAACCTCGCATCCTTTCTTAAGCCAGAATCAATAATAATCCTAACCCTAAAGAACTCCACCAAGGGGTCCAACATATGCCAATTATCAAACCATAGTGAAATAGAACGCCAATTAGAGAGTATTATCAAACCAACACGAAAGTAGATAAATTTTAGAATATCACCACGAAGACCAAGAATCTTTCTCCAACTCTAAGAATAGTTTTTGGGGCAAGGAATTTCCCAAAGAAACTTCATATTCTATGTATTGGGGATGAGATAGCACCGTATATTAAATTTGGGCTTATTTTGATATTAGCTTCTAGAGGTTTTAATTGGAGGTTCAATTTTGCTGCAAACTGATCATACAAGGGGTTTGGGTACCTAAACATAATAGAACGACCTATAAATTGAGATTTGTTGTTTTCTTGGTATCCAAATACTATGTATTAAATTCTAGGTCATTTGGATTGCATTTTGTTTAGGTTCCAGAATTATGTTTTGTCTTGCCATAACAGGTCTGTTTTGCGTTATCTTTCAAAACTTGTTTTGTTTCTGTTGATTTTGTTTCTTCCAGTATATTATCATTATATTTGGGATATTTGGCTATTGTTTGAGTCATTTTCATCATTTTCATTTGGAACCTGTGCAATGACTCAGATGGCTCAATATGGTCTACTTGGATCAGATCCAATCTGTTGCGAGGTAGGAATTTCTGGACAATCAAGACGCCACAGAATTGCTCTTGGGCTTGGGGAAAGATTCTAAAGCTCAGATCCTTAGCATGGCCGAAGATGAAGTACATCATAGGAGATGGAATGACAACCTCTCTATGGTTTGATAATTGGCATCCTCATAGCCCACTCGCGGATTCTTACGGGGAAAGATTCATCTATGATTCAGGTATGGCCAAGAACGCGAAGGTGAATGTGCTAATTCAGAACTCAGAATGGAAAACTCCTACCACCCAAGCTTGGGAACAACTAAGACGTCATCGTCAGATGGTTGAATGGCATGACATTGTGTGGTTCAAGAATGCTGTTCCAAGACATTCATTTCTTCTATGGATGGCTGTCCAAAAAAAGATGAAAGAGAGCCGCTATTGTTATCATTCAAAAGTATGTACACAAGTGGTTAAAACGGTGTGCTTATTTGAAATTCTTGTCAGTCACTACTTCTATACAGTGTTGTTGGAGAAAGGTGTTAGTAATAAGGGAATTTCGAAGGCATAAACAAGAGGTTACTAAAGTCGCTACTAATCCTATTCAAGATTCGAGGGTGAATCTTCTTGAAGAGGGAGGGAATGATACGGTTCAGCCTTGTGATACGACCCAAGGAAGGTGAGATTCGGATTTTGGCGTAAAATGCGCAACAGTCCAGGTTTATGGCAATAGTCATAATTCTTCATTCGATCATTGGATCGGGCTAAAATGTTACGTGGACTCTCCAGATATGTTATCTTATCCTGGGTTAAAAGTTTAGATCAATCGGAGTTTGGGAAGACATGGAAATACTGGTCAATAGAAGTTGTATAAATTTTGTTAATTACTTCATTTTGACTTGTGGACTTCCTATTTGGTTTGGATTCTTTTCATACAAAGGATGTGGCAGCTTGTTTTTGGAATTTCCTATTTCCACAAGGATCTTTAATGAGCTGCAATATAATCTCCAAGTGTGGCAAGGATTCATTAATGTTTCAGAATCCTTTTCTTATAAGGATTCCTTATTCATCCTAGCTACACAAGGAAAGAAGAGCTAGAGGTATTTGATGATAAATTAGTTATTTTTATTATTTTCTTTAATGTTTGGGCTTAATTAAAACTTTGTTTTGAGCTATGATCAAAGGCTTATTTGGATCAGGTTCTGAGCTTTTCATTTTAGGGTTTTTGGGTCAATTTTGTATAGGGGTTAGTTCAGCCCACAAGGGTAGATCCATTAGGGTTACTTTTAAGAACTATTTAAACAAATGTAACCTAAATTTTTGGCAGCCTTTGATGAATATTACTTCTCAATTTTTCAGTTTTAACGTGTAGGAGTGATTCTTGCATTCTTCAGTTCTTGAACGAACTGAATCTCACTTATCAAAGATTAACTGGCTTCGTGGCATCATTCTACTCATTCCAATAGTGTTGGTGCCTTGGGGCAGGTTTTCATTGTGTCACACTCCTATCAGACCTATTTTAGCTTTTCGGGATCACATTTCAATCTTGATTGTGGGTTGCCTAACCACGTGATCATGAGGTTCTCTGATACCCATCAAACCTGAGAGCACTTCCATAACAAGAACGAGCAAGTAGGGAGATAGAGGGATACCATGTCTTAATCCTTTAGAACAACAAAGAAACCGTGAAGTTCTCTGTTGATAGAGACCGAAAATCTAGTAGTATAGACACATTCAACAATCCAGTTAACCATACAAGAAGGAAAGTAAACCGTCCAAAGAATAGGCAATAAGAAATCCCATCTTACCGGGTCATAAGCTTTGATGCAAACCTTGTGATCACGTGGTCACGCAACCCATATGCAAAGACACCAATTCCCGGAAAGCCAAGTAAATCAGGTTCGATAGGAATGTGACACAAAGATAACTTGTACGTAGGCACCAGCACTATTGGAAACCGAAAACCCCCACCCAACGAATATTGATTCGCGAACGAGAAGTATAAGGATGACACCATGAAGCCAGTTGTTCTTTGATAAGTTGTTTTCAGTTCTTTAGAGAACCAAGGAAGGGAGATTATCCCATCAACACACAACAAGTGCGGCAAAGAAGTTTATTGATCTGAAAATTGCGTACCCTTACATGTTTGGTTATACTTTTATTTATACTGACTCTAGACTTAAAGAAACCCTAATGCACCCCCCTTAAGTGGACTTATATGAAGCTCACTTACAATTGACCCAAATAAGTAATAACAACTAAAAGACCTAAGAAAATAATAAAAATAATAAAAACCTAAAAATTACCATCTCGACCCATTGGAGGTGCCAATGGGGCCAATTACAAGAGCCAGGGCAAAGAAGTTTAAAGAAGTATTGAATAGGTGATACGATCCAGGCAAGGTCAAATTTGGATTTTGACGTAAAAAGTGCAACTATCCAGTTTTACGGCAACAGTCATAATTATCAATCCGATCGTTGGATCAGGCTGAAGTTTTACATGTTGTCCTACCTTGGGTAAAATTTTAGATCAATTAGATTTCGGAAAGACATTACAATACGGGTCAACAGAGGCCATATGAATTTTGTTATTTACTTCTTTTTGACTTGTGGACTTCCTATTTGGTTAGGATTCTTTTCCTAAAGGATGTGGCAACTTATTTTGAGAATCTCCTAATTCTCCAAAGATCTTTAATGGGCTGCAACATAGTTTCCATGTGTGGCAAGGATTCATAAATGTTCAGAATCCTTTTCTTACAAGGATTCCTTATTCATCCTAGCTACAAAAAGAAAAGAAGACTTCAGAATAAATTCTACCTTCAGATCAGATCTCCTCTCCTAGTATATTTGAGACTTCTTAATGGTGACAAATCTGATTCTAGCATATTTAGGATGGTACTTTTCGGATTTGTATTATTTTCTTCTTAGTCTTTGGGTTATTATTACTTATTTGGATCAATTGTAAGTGGGCTTCATATAAGTCCACCTAAGGGGGGTCTATTAGGGTTTATTTAAGTCTAGAGTGAGTATAAATAAAGGCATAACCAGACATGTAAGTTAGACAATTCGGATTAATAAAACTTCTTGTTTGCCACACTTTGTGTGTGTGTGTGTTGGTGAGATAAATCAATATTCGTTGGGTGGGGTTTTTTTTTATTTCCAATAGTGCTGGTGCCTCAGTACAAGTTATCTTTGTGTCACACTCCTATCAAACCTGATTTACTTAGCTTTCCGGGAATTGGTGTCTTTGCGTATGGATTGCATGACCACGTGATCACGAGGTTTATATCACCTCTGATATTCCAATATCCAATAAACATAGTAAATGAAATAATAGGATGCCGAAACCAACTATGGACACAAGATTACCTCGAATTGCCCCGGCATAAGGAGCCTGACTTATTATTATTATTAGAACCCCCCAATCCCTTCTTCTTCTTCTTTAGCTTTACTTGCTAGTTGTTTAGCATTATCGTGCTGGTTGAAAACAAAGGGAATTAATGGGAAGGCCTTGTTGCTTTAAGACAATCACCATCAAAAACATTTTCCACTTCAGCATTCTCAACTTCCGCTTCCATACACCCTTCATAATTGGGTGAAGAACCTGGGCAAGGTAAAACACTTGTATTAATGCAAACTAGCGAATCAACATTTCCTTGTTGCAAGGAATCACATATACTTTTCTGGAAGTTCACCGATTCACTGCTTGGATGATCATAATGCAATCTACAACCTGATTCACCTCGTCATTCACTAATCGTGTCTCTTCTGCTGTAGAGCTGCTAGGCATAGTCTTGTGATTGCTCTTCTTTCTCTTTCCAACCTCCTGCCATTGAAGTTTGTTAAACAGGATATACTCTGAAGTTCACTGATTCACTGCTTGGACGATTATAATACAATCTACAACCTGATTCACCTCGTCATTCACTAATCGTGTCTCTTCCGCTGTACTAGAGCTATTAGGCATAGTCTTGTGATTGCTCTTCTTTCTCTTTCCAACCTCCTGCCATTGAAGTTTGTTAAGCAGGATATACTATGAGTTAGTCCTTTCAACCAACTATTTTAGCTTAGCCTCTTCCATCACTGGTGCCTTATCATTCTGATTAGCCAGACATGTAGCTAAGCTGTGCCCAAAAATATTGCAGGAACTGCACTTAGAAGCTTGCTGATGCGAACCTCGTGATCACGTGGTCACGCAACCCATAATCAAGATTGAGATCTAATCCCGGAAAGCCGAAATAGGTCTGATAGGAGTGTGACACAATGGAAACCTACCCCAAGGCACCAACACTATTGGATTGAGTAGAATGACGCCAGTTAATCTTCGATAAGTCAGATTCAGTTCGTTCAAGAACTAAAAAATGCAAGAATCACTCTCACACGTTAAAGTTGAAAAATTCAGAAGTTATTATCATCAAAGCTGCCAAAATTTTAGCTTACATGAGTTTAAATAGTTCTTGAAAAATTAACCCTAATGGATCTATCCTTGTGGGCTGAACTGACCCCCATACAAAACTGACCCAAAAACCCTAAACTGAAAAGCCCATAACCTGATCCAAACAAGTCTCGGATCCTAGCTCAAAACAAAGTTTTAATTAAGCCCAAACATGAAAGAAAATAATAAAAATAACTTATACGTCATTAAATACCACTAGCCCATCTTTCCTTGTGTAGCTAGGATGAATAAGGATTCTGAAACATTAATGAATCCTTGCGAGCATTTCCCTTTCCTATTATGGAGAAGACCATCTGAAGGCCAAAGCAATCCCAACAAAGAAAGATGCAGAGTGCTGTCATACCCCTTCCCTTGGGGACCTTGGGTACTGAATACCCAACTGGGAGCGGAGAAGACTAGAGATGCCAAAAAAGAAAGCAAAGCAAAGCGGAGAGGACAAAAGCCAGCACACACTCAGACAGGAGAGCCCAACGAGAGGGTTTCTTGGTATACTCCATTTAGTTTTAACTGCTAATCTTAGGGGAACAGGAAAGTCGGCAACTCATAGGCAGGTGAAGCGGATAAGTAGGTAAACATTCGGGCAAGAAGAGGGTTTTGAATGTAGGGGCTTAGTAAAGAAAAGAGGCTACCTTTTTTCATTTCAGTAAGACTGGGAAAGCGAAAAGCATGTAGAGGGGGTTGTTGACGCACCCGTTAGCATCAGATGAATGATGCAAAGTGCCTGAAGTCACGAGCCACACTTGGAGATTATATTGTACCTCTTTTTCCCATGAAGCTTGAAGATCATAGAATAATCTTCTACACTTATCAACTTCTCGTTCTAAAACCCCCAAACCATGGCTTAGTTTTTCGCATCGTTGATCTACAATCCTCCTATGTTCCCTCTCCCTTGGTTAATTACACAAATAGAGAAAAAAAAAACAAGAAGAAGATGAAGACAAGAATAGAGTTCATAACAGAAAGAACATTGATTTAGACTCGAGATTACAAATCTGACTTTTGTTTGGACCAGAACTAATCGAAAACAAACAAATATGAAATTGATGAGAATGACTCAAACAACAGTCAAATATCCCAAATATGATAATAATATACTAGAAGGAACAAAATCAACAGAAACAAAACAAGTTTTGAAAGACAACGCAAAACAAACTGTTACAGCAAGACAAAACCTGATTCTGGAAACTAAAGAAAACACAATCCAAATGACCTCGAATTTAATATATAATATTAGAATACCAAGAAAACAACAAAATATCAGTTTATAGGTCATTATATTATGTCTAGGTACCCAAACCCCTTGTATGATCAGTTTGCGGCACAATTGTGCAGAAAACAAGAAGTTTTATTAATCTGAATTGTCTAACCTTACATGTCTAGTTATGCCCTTATTTATAGTGATTCCAAACTAAAATAAACCCTAATGGACCCCTTATGTGGACTTATATGATGTCCACTTACAATTAAACCCAAATAATATAAATAAACCCTAAACTAAGAAGAAAATAATAATAACAATAATAAATCCGAATTTAATATCCTAAATATAATAGGATCAGATTTGTTGCCCTTTAGAAGTCCCATATAAGCTAGGAGAATCAAATCTGAAGGTAGAATTAATTCTGAAATCTTCTTTCCTTTTTTTATAGCTAGGATGAATAAGGAATCCTTGTAAGAAAAGGATTCTAAAACATTTATGAATCCTTGCCACACTTGGAAACTATGTTGCAGCTCATTGAAGATCTTTGTAGAAATAGGAGATTCCCAAAATAAGCTGCCACATCCTTTTTGGAAAAGAATCCTAGCCAAATAGGAAGTCCACAAGTCAAAAGGAAGTAAAAAACAAAATTCGTATAACCTCTGTTAACCAGTATTGTGGTGCCTTCCCGAACTTAATTGTTTTTTCATTTCCCGGATCGAATCATTAAAGAATTGGGAAGATTGTTTGTCATTTATAGAGTCTGCATATAATCGTAGTGTTGCACTCTACTACTGAATTTTCACCATTTGAAATTCTGTATGGATTTAACCCTTTAACTCCCATGGATTTGATTCCTTTGCCTATTGATGAAAGGGTTAGTTTGGATGGTAGCATAGGTGGTGAAGACACTTCATGAGAGTGTGCGGCAACAAATTGAAAAGAGAAAACGTGTGTATGCGACCAAAGCCAATAAGGGGCCCAAACATGTTGTCTTTCAACCTGGTGATTGGGTTTGGGTACATATGCGCAATGAGAGATTTCCGGACCATAGGAAATCAAAGCTACAACCATGAGGAGATGGGCCATTTCAGATCCTTGAGAGGATCAATGACAATGCTTATAAAGTTGATTTTCCATGTGAGTATGGTGTTAGTACTACCTTTAATGTTTCTGATCTTACTCTGTTTGATGTAGGTGATGATTTGAGGTCGAATCCTTTTGAAGAGAGAGGGGATGATGAGGATCAGCCCAACACCAAACATAATCATGTCAACGACCCATTAGAGGTGCCAATTACAAGAGTTAGGGCATAGAAGCTTAAAGAAGCATTGGATGGACATGTTCAGAACATATGGAGCAAGATAGACCTAGAGAGGCTTGAGACATTTACAGAGCATGAAGGACAACCTTTAATTCATCTAATTCAGGTCCAAGAAGAAGAGCCCAATTCATGTGGAACAAGGGGCTGATGTGTCTGGCCCCATACCAGCCTTGTTAGGCTTGTTTTTTTCCTAATGCTATGAGGATTTCATCAGCAATTTATTCTCCTAATTAAGTAATGAAGTTGGCCAGATCTTGTTCTTAAAGAGGGGAGGATTATTTAATGTTTTTCCTAACTTAGGAAGGAAAGTAATTAAATCAGCAACAAAGGAGGAAATTTGTTTTCTTATTTGTCCAAGTTAAACAAGAAAATCCAAGCTAATCAAGGACATCAAAGGGGGCAGCAACACAAATTTTCCAAATCAGATATCTCCTAGTTTATTTGGGACTTCTTAAGGGTGACAAATCTGATTCTAGCATATTTAGGATGGTAATTTTTGGATTTTTATGATTTTTATTATTTGCTTCTTAGTCTTTGGCTTATTATTACTTATTTAGATCAATTGTAAGGGGCTTCATATAAGTCCATCTAAGGGGGGTCTATTAGGGTTTCTTTAAGTTTAGAGTCAGTATAAATAAAGGCTTAACCCAACATGTAAGGGTTAGACAATTCAGATTAATAAACACTTCTTCTTTGCCGCACTTGTTGTTTGTTGGTGGGATAGTCTACCTTCCTTAGTTCTCTAAATAACTGAAAACGGCTTATCGAAGAATAACTGGCTTCGTGACATCATCCTTATACTTCTCGTTCGCGAATCAATATTCGTTGGGTGGGGTTTTTTTGTTTCCAATAGTGTTGGTGCCTGGGTACAAGTTATCTTCGTGTCACACTCTTATTAAACCTGATTTACTTGGCTTTGTGGGAATTGATGTCTTTGTCGTGATCACGAGGTTCGCATCAAGCTACAAGAAAACCAACCTGAGCTTCCATTTCTAAACCAAATGTGACAACTTCTTTCCACTATGAGGTTAACTAGTGGTCGTGCGACACCCATTTTCTTTCATCCTCCACCCACGACGTCTCCCTCTCACTTCCTCTTTAAACTACTACCAAGAATAACACATATCAACTCCTCCACATCTCAACTGACACTGCTTCAGCTCCTCTAATTGGCCATAACTTAGTAACATTAACAACACTAGATGACATAGTAGTTGTAGTTGATCATTAGTTATCCTCTTCCATTCACAGTAGTAGCAACAACGATATCTATTCCTGCATCCCACAACAACCACTACAACACCATACAACCTCCACAACAGACCCGTAATAGTCTATGATACTAAAGACCAGTATATGAAAAACCAATAGTGAAAAAGAAAGAAAGAAATCTGAAGAAGAAGGAAAAAGCCAAGAGAACCAAAACTTTGCTTGTGGATTTTCTATCTTTGCTAGTGACGGTGAACTTCACCACTAATATAGAAGAAAGAGGCGGAAACACTACTCCAGATCCACCAGGTCTTGGCCTTCTATGAGCGGTGATGGCGGCACTTGAACACCACGCAACAGCATTGTTCCTCCACTTCCTAAAGTCTTCCAGCACTAAGTCCTAAGTTTCAAACAATCTCTCCAATCTATTTCCAATCCTTAGAAGGATCATTTTGCAAATTTTAGATGTTTAGTGTATGTGTTTAAATTATTATTAAAATTTGATTTTTTGGTTGAGTGTAATTTTTAGGTGTGTGAGCAATTAGTGGAAGAAGTGATATGGATCAGCTCGCAAACACCAAGGACCCATTACACATTCCAAGTGGGCCTATCACAGGGTCCAAAGCAAAGGCCTTGAAAGAAGCATTGAATGGATTGGTTGTACAAGTTTCGGCCAAGGTTGAACTTAAGGATCTTTTGGAGCATCAAGAAGAGGCCATAGTACATTTAATCCATGTGCAAAAGGGTCCCAATTCATCATTATTTGAGCCATGAAGTTTCGACAACAAGGCTACCAATTTTGTATCAATTTCGGCCAGCCTTGTTACGTGAGGAGAAAACACAGCAAAGAAAACAAATGAATCCAAGTTGACTTAGGAAACACATGGTCGACACAGTCTTCTTGTTGTGCAAGGAGAATAATTCAGCAACTTAATTATGTTGTCTAATATTGGAAGGTTACCAAGAGGTGGCAAAGAGGAGCATTAAAGGTAGCATTATTTTCTTTCCGAAAGAGGGATAAATACAAGGCTGAGATGAGAATCCAATTCTAACTTGGAAACCAAAGGGGGCACAACTTCTCCTTTAGTTTCTAGGATTATAGGGCAGCTTATAAGCTATAAATAAGTCTTGTATGAGACTTACAATGTTTTCTTTTCTTTTTCTCGTTTCACGATAGATAAAAACTTAGGACTTATGAGCTTTATTTTTATTTTGTAAGCTACAACTCAAAGCTTGTTTGAGCTTAACGAATATTTGTTTTCAGCTAATATCCAAGGGTTGTTTGGATCAAGGTTTCGGCTTACTAGTAAAGGTTTTGGGTCAGTTTTTGTATGTGGGTCAATTCAACCCACAAGGATAGATCCATTAAAGTTAATTTTCTAAAACTATTTAAACACATCCAAGCCTAAATTTCAGAGCCATTGATGAATAATACTTATGAATTATCATTTTTTAACATGAGAAAGAGATTGTTGCATTCTTTGGTTCTTGAAAAAACTGAATTTGACTTATCGAAGATTAATTGGCTTCGCGGCGTCATTTGACTTCATTCCAATAGTACATGTGTCACACTCTTATCAAACTTATTTCGGTTTTCCAGGATCAGATCTTAATCTTGATTGTGGGTTGCATGACCAGGAGGTCCGTATTAAGAGAAGGGTGTGTGGGTGTGTGTGTGTGTTTTCATTTTTATTTTTTTTTAATAATTGGTAAAAAACAGATAAAAAGAAAAGATAAATTTTCAATAAATCAAATGTTTTAATTGTATACGGCCAAAAATTCCAATTTCATCCTAAAAAAAGCCTCAATGATAATTAAGGATATTTCACCATTATAGACCAAGTTCTTGACCTAGACAGCTAGGGTTTGTTCATCATAGCAAACCCATCATAGTAGACTGATAGAAATAGAAATAAAAATATTATCAGACCATAACAAACAAAAAGAAAAAACAATATAGCATACCTCATGTGGGACATACTATGTCAATACCTTTTCTTTATGCAACTAGTACCTTGCTTAGAATCTCTAAAACACCACTGATGTGCTTCACAAACAAGCAATTCATGCAAAGAACTAGCAGGAACACAAATCTATTCTTTTTGAACAAATAACCATCTATCAAATAAAACTTACCAAAAGCCGAATGTCCACATGCATTATAAATCTTGATAAAGTCAGAATCATTATCATACAATTCCTTCACATATTCAAAGCCTAGCAATCTAGTATTCATGGTGTGTAAAAGAACATACCTGCGTGAAAGTGCATCAGCTACGATGTTCTCTTTGCCTGGCTTATACTTGATTACATAAAGAAAAGTTTCAATGAATTCAACCCATTTTGCATGTCTCATATTCAACTTACCTTGTCCTT
The DNA here is from genome assembly GCF_000002775.5 of Populus trichocarpa. Taxonomy (NCBI): domain Eukaryota; kingdom Viridiplantae; phylum Streptophyta; class Magnoliopsida; order Malpighiales; family Salicaceae; genus Populus; species Populus trichocarpa. The sequence goes on along the minus strand of NC_037302.2, from coordinate 6,870,508 downwards.
TCAGATGTTTCAAAGATTCCTGATCCGAATGGATTACAAACTCTTTTGGCCACAAGTAATGCTGCCATGTCTCAAGTGCTCTTACCAATGCTTAGAGTTCTTTGTCGCAAATGGGATAGTTCAAGGTTGCTCCACTTAACTTCTCAATGAAATACGCAATAGGTCTCCGATCCTCCATCAAAACAGCACCTATTCCCATTCCAGATGCATCACATTCCATTTCAAATGCTTTCATAAAGTCAAGTAAAGCCAAAACAGGTGCAGAGCATAATTTCTCTTTCAAAAGAACAAAAGCCAATTCTTGTTCCTCCCCCCATTTAAACCTAAGTGACTTTTTAACAACTTCATTCAAGGGTGCAGCTATTGTACTAAAATCTTTCACAAAACACCTGTAAAAACTAGCTAACCCATGAAAACTTCTTACCTCACTACCGATTTGGGTGGAGGCCAATCTCGAATGACCTTAACTTTCTCCTCATCCATCTCGATACCCTGTGCAGTTACAACATAGCCAAGAAACACAATTTTCTCCATGCAAAAGGCACGCTTTTTAAGATTAGGATACAATTTCTCACTACGCAACACACTAAGTACATTATGCAAATGATCAAGATACTCAGTTAAGTTCTTGCTATAGATTAGAATGACATCAAAATACACAGCCACAAACTTACATATGAATGCACACAACACATGATTCATTAAATGCATAAACGTACTAGGTGAATTTGTAAGTCCAAACGGCATTACTAACCATTCATACAAACCATGCTTCGTCTTAAATGTTGTTTTTCACTCATTACCTTCTTTCATCCTAATCTGATGGTACCCACTTTTCAAGTCAATTTTAGAGAAAATACAGGATCCATGTAACATGTCATACAAACCATCTAACATGTCATCAAGCCTAGGAATGAGGTGTCTATACTTTACCATTATGTTGTTGATGGCTCGACAATCAACACACATCCTCCATGTTCCATCCTTCTTAGGATGAAAGAAAATCAACACACGGGCTTATACTCTCACGAATGTATCCCTTTTCCATAAGCTCATCAACTTGTCTTTGAAGCTCCTTCGTCTCCTCGAGATTGCTTCTATAGGCTGGTCGGTTAGGAATTGAAGCTCTGGGTAGAAAATCAATCTGATGCTCTATCCCTCTCAATGGTTGTAATCCGCTACGAGTATCGTCGGGGAACACATCATCAAACTCCTGCAACAAAGAAATAGCAACACTAGACACAATATGATCAAGATCATTACTATTAAAGGAAGCCTCTTTGTAAACAAGTAAAATCATTGGCTTGTTAGTGAAAAATGCAGATCTGACCTCACCCTCTCTAGCATAAAAATTGGGTTGTTTCTTTAGCTTTCCACACAATTCTCATCACCCTTCCTGACTTTCTTCACTCCTCTTGTCTTACCTCCACTCTCGGCCAGATTTGGGTGTTATGAGTAGTGGTCGAGATTTGTTTGGAGTGTTGTTGGCTGAATATTTGTTTGTGTTTTGATGGGTGGCTGAATGGGTTCTAGACGAATCTGATGGTCTTCTCTCCCCTTCTTCCTCACCTTGATTTTCTCTTTACTCCTCATTCTCACATTTTAGCTTGAGGTACAAGAGTGATGGTTTTACCATATTTTACAATACATCTATTTTTAACCCCATCATGAATTGCCTTCCTATCATATTGCCATGGTCTCCCCAACAAGAGGTGACTTGCTTGCATTGGTACCACGTCGCACAGAACTTCATCAACATATTTCCCAATCGAAAATGAAACCACAACCTGTTTAGTCACTTTCACTTCACCACTACATTCAGCCATTGCAATCTATATGGTTTAGCATGCTTAACAGTACACAAATTCAGTTTTCTTAACAAGGGTGGTACTACAAACAATAACACAGCTTCCACTATCTATAATTAAACCACACACCTTGCTTTGTACATAACAACGCGTATGGAAGATCTCCCTTTGTTGATTAGTTTCATCTTCCTTGACCTGAACAAGGTAGTGTTCGCCTTAAAACCAAGGACTCCTTAACCAGCAACGCTAACTCATCCCCATCATTATCCTCCAATGGTGGAATGCCTTCACAATCAGATGTGTCACTTTCAGATTTCATATCACCATTATCTCTAATCATCATGATTCTTTTGTTTGGACACTCTGAAGCATAATGTCCATGTCCTTGACACCTGAAACATTTAACATCACATGTATGTTTAGGTTGAGTTTCAGATTTACCTTTGGCACCAGTAGGGACATCAACTTGAGCCTTTGGTGGTTCAGTTCTAGAAAGAACAAAGGATTTCAGCCAGACAATACCTTCTCTCTTTAGATTCGGCTTCCAAGATGATGAAGAACCTGAATTAAACACTGGCCGAACATGTCCATTCCTAAGTTGTCTCTCCACCTTCGTAGCCATGTGAACCATGTTCTCTAGCTCCATATAATGTTGTAGCTCAACCACATTAGTAATGTCCTAATTCAACCCATTAAGAAATCTAGCCATGGTGGCTTCTTTATCCTCAACAACATTGGCCAAAATCATTGCTATCTCCATCTCTTTTGATATTCATCTACTGTCTTATAACCTTGATTCAGACCTTGGAGCTTCAAATATAAGTCTCTGTAATAGTGGTTTGGCACAAATCGTCTCCTCATTAAGACTTTCATCTCCCCCAAGTCTAAACGGGTCGCTCCCCATTCCTCCTCCTACTGATTACAATCTGATCCTACCAAATCAATGCACACTCCGTAAAATCAATTATCACCAATTTCACCTTTTTTTGTTCAGAATAGCTATGGTAATAAAAAAAATTCAATCTACCTTTTTCTCCCACTCTAAATAAGCCTTGGGATCGTTTTTACGTTGAAAGTTATGAATTTTTCAGTTTAATGGTGTCCAAGTCCCCATCCATATATCTTCATAATTCCCCATGTCACGGAAATTCACATTCCTCCTAGACATGCTCGGTCCAGACCTGATCCTTGGCCAGCAGATGCAAATTCATAGTCATCTTCACCCGCATCTTCGTTTTCATCAACAAACTCTTCAAAATCGTATCTGACATTCTGTATGGCCATACGGATCATATTTCCTCGGCGACCAGCCCCACTATTCTGTTGCTTTATCGAATTCACCTCATCTTTCAAATCCTTGTACGTCCAACAACTCGAGTTGTTGGCCTATGGCTCGCAATTGGAAAGCTATGTCAGCATTTTGTGTCGCTAATTCGTTGTTTTCAGACATTCTTTGAATCTGAAAAATTCGGTTCGTAGCACAAAATATATCCTCACACCTCTCGTGTATCACACAAAAACAAAATCAAGGTTTTTCACTCTAATAAGCTCACTATGCCTTTTACCTCACAATTTGCTTTCTTTTGGTTCTTTAGGAACTGAAATCAACAAATCAAGGTCAGTAGCCTTCGCAGCGCACTCTAATTATAATTTTCAAACTCAAGAATCAATAAATATACTGAAAAAAAACCAAAACAAAACTAAGATTATGATTTCGTGAGTAGCAATGCAAATTCGTACGAATTGTGGATGAAACAAAGACACAAAATAAAACAGAAGCGAATATTAGCGAAAACAATTACTTGACTCCTAGATAACCCAAATATAATAGAAACAAAAATATTTGGACAAAAATAAACAGTAAGTATCACGTTTTGAAACTTGACGCAAATCTAACCTGTTACGCAATGTTTACGTAACAGATTTGAAACCCAGACCAAATGACATCAAAATCACCTCAAATTCAATATTTAGTATTATAATACTAATAAAACAACAAAACTCAATTTATAGGTCATTCAATTATGTCTAAATATCCAAACCCCTTGTATGAACAATTTGTGGCAGAATTGAACCTCCAATTAAAACCTCCAGAAGACAATATTAAAATAAGCTCATATTTAATATATGGTGTCGGCAGAATTGAACTTCGAATTAAAATCTCAAGTAAACTATTTCAAAATAAGCCCAAATTTTACATATGATGCAATCTCATCCCTAATAGACAGAATATGAAGTTTCAATTGATTTGGAGGTGGTTTGCGTATGGTTCACCAAGAGTTGTGTTTCTGCGGCAGAATTGAACCTTGAATTAAAACCTCAAGTCAACTATATCAAAATAAGCCCAAATTTGACATATGATGCAATCTCATCCCCAATAAACAGAATATGAATTTTCAATATATTCGGAGGTGGTTTGCATATGGTTCACCAAGAGTTGTGTTTCTGCAGCAAAAATTAACTCATCCTCAAACTTTCATCTAATTTCTCTCTCTCTGTTTCTTTTTTTTTTTCGTTTTAATATATTGATATGATTTAGGATGAAATATAACCCTTTTTTTGCTTAGAGGAAGAAGACACAAAGAACAAGAAGATGGACGCAAACGCTGAAATACTTAAAGGAACACTAAAAAAACAAAAATAACAGAAGGATATGATCTTGTTTCAGAGCCTAGCTCTGATACCAACTGATGCGAACCTCGTGATCACGTGGTCACGCAACCCACAGTCAAGATTGAGATCTGATCCCGGAAAAGCCGAAATAGGTCTGATAGGAGTGTGACACAATGGAAACCTGCCCCAAGGCACCAACACTACTGGATTGAGTAGAATGACGCCACGAAGCCAGTTAATCTTCAATAAGTCAGATTCAGTTCGTTCAAGAACTGAAGAATGCAAGAATCACTCTCACACGTTAAAACTGAAAAATTCAGAAGTAATTATCATCAAAAGCTGCTGAAATTTTGGCTTCCATGAGTTTAAATAGTTCTTGAAAAGTAACCATAATGGACCCCTTATGTGGACTTATATGAGGTCCACTCAAAACTGACCCAAAAACCCTAAACTAAAAGGCCCATAACCTGATCCAAACAAGCCTTGGATCCTAGCTCAAAACAAAGTTTTAATTAAGCCCAAACATGTAAGAAAATAATAAAAATAGTTAATTTGTCATTAAATACCACTAGCTTTTCTTTCCTTGTGTAGCTAGCATGAGTACGGAATCCTTATAAGAAATGGATTCTGAAACATTAAAGATCTTAGTGGAATTAGGAAATTCCCAAAACCAGCTGCCACATCCTTATAGGAAAAGAATACTAACTAAATAGGAAGTCCACAAGTCAAATGGAAGTAAATAACAAAATTCATACAGCCTCTGTTGACCAGTATTGTGGTGCCTTTCGGAAGTCTTCTTGACCTGAAATTTTAACCCATAGTAGGAAAACATGTCTGGAGAGTCCACATAAAATTTTAGCCCGATCCAACAGTCGGATTGAGAATTATAACTATTGTTGTAAACCTGGATTGTTGCGCTTTTTACATCAAAATCTGAATCTGACCTTACTTGGGTCGTATCACAAGGCTGAACCATATCATTCCCTCCCTCTTTAAGAAGATTCGTCCTTGAATATTGAATAGGATTAGTAGCGACTTTTGTAGCCTCTTGTTTAAGCCTTCAGAATTTCCTTATTGCTAACACCTTTCTCCAACAACACTGTATAGGAGTAGTGACCGACAAGAATTTCAAATAAGTACGCCGTACTAACCACTTGCATACATACTTTTGAATGATAACCATAGCGGCTCTCCTTCGTCTTTCATTCTTTTGGCGTTGTACCTCTTTTCCCATGAAGCTTGAAGATCATAGAATAATCTTCTACACTTATCAACTTCTCATTTTAAAACCCTCAAACCATGGCTTAGTTTGTCGCATCGTTGATCTACAATCCTCCTTTGTTCCCTCTCCCATGGTGAACACAAATAGGGGAAAAAAAACAAGAAGAAGATGAAGACAAGAATAGAGTTTATAACAGAAAGAACACTGATTTAGACTCGAAATTACAAATCGCAAACGATATCAAAATAAGACCAGATTTTACACATGTTGTGATCTCACCCTCAATACACATAATATTGATGTTCAATTGATTCTGAGGTAATTTGCTTATGAACACTAAGAATAGTGTTTCTGCGGCAGAATTGAACCTCGAATTAAAACCTCAAGCAAACGATATCAAAATAATCCCAAATTTGAAAATCTCTTGGGCTAAATTTTAGTTGTTTGTATATTCGCATGCAATTCAATCTGTTTGTCGCTGATTCATAAAAACATAAGTTCCAAACAGTTACGCTGAACAAGGACAAAACTTATTGGTTCTAACTGCTTGTGCTTGAAATAATGGAAGGCCATCTTTGTTATTCCTTCACACTCTAAAATATATCATTTGTGGTCCCCATCTGAGCCTGAAATAGTTTTTCTTCGTAAGAACCCTGATTAGGATCACACCCCATACTAGGGGCAAATGACAATTCTGATGATCAATGGTTGATCTAAACTGGGATCACACCCCACATTGGAGTGCAAACAGAAATTTAAATATCAAAGGCCAAGAAAAGGTCATGAAAAAACAAAAGAGCTCGAGAAATTCAAAATGCTTGGGGGCATGCCCAAATGAAAAAGATAAAAATGACTATGTTAAAGGTCAAAACAAAATAATAATGCCCCACCAAAGCAATCAAAAAGGACAAATTGAAGAAACATGATGAAAGAAAAAAAGATTGAAAGACATAATGACAGTAATCCCGAGTTTTTAGAACCTTGAAACACTCTTTGAGCTTATAAATCATTTTCTTTCATAGCCAAAAGCTAGCCTATGTGCATTTAAAAGTCTTTTCTAATCAAGCAAGTAAGCAACTTGGACCAATAAATGACGTTTTCAAAATATAGAATTATGACATTCCAGACAAAACTACTTATAATTCATGCTGATAAAGTAAGTGCTGAAAATAAGAATTTTTTTTTAACAAAAGCTTGAGTTTTTACTCGAGCCTATTGCTTTGAAACCCAAAAAAAAAACAAAAAGTCACCTTATCATGTACCTTTACCAGACCAAACCATCCTTTTCCTAAAGATTAACACCCCTGGGAATTGAAGGAAATTCAAAAACAAGATTGTTTTAAGCTTATATCAGGTAAGTTTCTATTTTTTAAATGCAAAAAATTTCATTTGAGCCATGGATAATCCCAACTTTGAGCAAATATTTCTTTCTCAACCTATACCTTGTCAAATCATTAATAAAATATCTGGCATTGAATGATGTATTTTGGATCTTTAACCAAAGAAGTTTAAACTTTAAAAAAATACTTTCAAAATTTACATCTCTTGATTTCGTTGCAATTATTAGATTTGAATAGACATGATCTTTGAAATTTGAAAAGTTGATTCCGAAACAAAAAAAAAAGAAAAGCAACTTTCAAACAAAAGGTCATCGATCGAGCTTGTAAAATCCTAGACAAAAATAACTTTGACACTTTTTAATCATCCTTGAAAAGTTAAGCAGTTGGAGGCAATGCAGTGGATCCTGAAAAGGAAAACAAATAATATTCAGATCAGCTGGGGGGGAAAGTATAATGAAATGATGATTAACATCCAGGATGTGAATAACATTCAATAATGACAATTGCCTCTTGATGATAGATAGAATAACGAGCATGACCAGATCAGTTGAGGGTAATGTTGTTGCTCAAAGATAGTCTATGGTTTGATGAATTCCAGCAGCAGTTGAGAGTAACACTACACTTGAGGGTGCATATTAATGTTTAAAAAGCTTGGTTTACCCTTTGAAATATGGTTATCGCATGAGTACATTTGGATAAATATTGAAAGGATGCATGCTACCTAGATTGACTAGGGACAACCTTCTTTGAAGCCTATCAATTCAAGTTGCATTTCACTACATAGATGTGGGTGACAAAAGGAACATCTGTGATTATGATAATACATTTCTTTCCATTATATGATTAGACAGGCTGAGAGCATTTTATTGTGAAGAAAGTTGGGCATACAATGATGAGCCTTTGCTGTAAGCTATAATAAGTCATAGAAATGATCATACATATCTAGATGACTTAACGGTTCCATGAAGGTTGATGATACATATCCTTGAAGAATATGGTTCAACTGAAGGCAACTCTACGGCTAATTAACAATCCAGGATAAGGTCGACACCAGAAAACCTTTTGATAATTGTTGGTAGAATGCACACAGATGATCAAAAAGTAGTTTTTTAAAGAATCCATGAAGTTGAATGATTTGATAAAAACTCTTCCATGATAAAGCAAGCATCACCACACTTGAGGGCATGGTCAGACTTGATAAACAATAAAAGCAGTAATCATCATGGACAACCCATATTAGGTACTTACATTTGAGTGGAGGATTGGCATATGTTAAACTCGAATGAGATAGTGAATAAGAGGATGATACGGTTCAACCTTGTGATACAAACCAAGCAAGGTCAGATTCGGATTTTGGCATAAAAGTTTATACCGTTCAGTTTTACGCTATTAAGCATAACTTCAAATTCAACCGTTGGATCAAGCTGAAACTTTACCTGAAGATTTCAGAGGTGTTTGTCTATGTTGGGGTATAGTTTCAAGAGAATCCACCTTCGGAAAGGACTTGCAATATAGGTCCGAACAGGCTATATGAATTCTGTTATTTCCTTTCTTTTGACTCGTGGACTTCCTATTTGGCAAGGATCCTTTTCCTACAAGGATGTGGGAGCTTGTTTTGGGAATTTTCTAATTCCACAAGGATCTTTAATGAGCTGCAATATAATCTTTAAGTGTGGCAAGTATTCATTAATGTCTCAATAAGGGTCAATAGAGGCTGTACGAATTTTTGTTATTTACTTCCTTTGGACTTGTGGACTTCCTATTTAGCTAGGATTCTTTTCCTAAAAGGATGTGGCAGCTTATTTGGAAATATCCTAATTCTCTAAAGATCTTTAATGGGCTGCAATATAGTTTCCATGTGTGGCAAGGATTCATACATGTTTCAGAATCCTTTTCTTACAAGGATTCCTTATTCATCCTAGCAACAAAAAGGAAAGAAGACTTCATAATAAATTCTACCTTCAGATCAGATTTCCTAGTCTATTTAGGACTTCTTAATGGTGACAAATCTGATTCTAGCATATTTAGGATATTAATTTCGGATTTATTATTGTTACTATTATTTTCTTCTTAGTTTAGGGTTTATTTATATTATTTAGGTTTAATTGTAAGTGGGCATCATATAAGTCCACATAAGGGGTCCATTAGAGTTTATTTTAGTTTGGAGTCACTATAAATAAGGCATAAGCAGACATGTAAGGGAGACAATTCAGATTAATAAAACTTCTTGTTTGCTGCACTTTGTGTATGTGTGTGTTGGTGAGATAATCTCCCTTCCATGGTTCTCTAAAGAACTGAAAAACAACTTATCAAAGAACAACTATCTTCATGGCGTCATCCTTATACTTCTCATTCGCGAATCAATATTCGTTGGGTGGGGGTCTCCGTTTCCAATAGTGCTGGTGCCTAGGTACAAGTTATCTTTGTGTCACACTCCTATCAAACCTGATTTACTTGGCTTTTCGGGAATTGGTGTCTTTGCGTGTGGGTTGCGTGACCACGTGATCACGAGGTCCGCATCATTTCGTATCAGAGCTTGGCTCCATTAATCAGGTTATATCCTTCTGAAATTTTCGTTTCTTGTTGATTCCGTAAAAATTCCATAGTATCCAATTTCTTCTTCTCCTTGAATTTGAGGCATATAAAAAAAATTGTTATTTCGTTCTGTTATTGTTCAAAATATATCAGTAGCATCAAAAAGCAAAAAAAAAAGAGAAAAGAGAAAAGCAAAAAAAAAAATTGTCCAAAAAGACGTTTATTTGATTCTGCCGCAGAAAACCAAACAAGAGAAAATTTGATCAAATCAACTCGGAATTAGCTCAAATTTGATACTCCAATTAATGGGTCCTAATCGCACCATATATCAAATTTGGGGTCAATTGGATATTGTTTGCTTGGGGTTTCAAATTCAGGTCTCATCAGGTCTGATTCATAACGTTTTTGCGTCAGTATATCAAACCTTGTCATAAATTTCTCAAACTTTATATTCTGTCTATTTGGGTTGATATCACACTATATCTGAAATTTTAACTCAATTGGACATCATTTACTTTAGGTTCCAAATTCGGACTTAACTCGTCGTAAACGAGTCTGTTTTGCGTCAACTTTTTAAATTCGCTTGCTTTCTGTTGTTTTCGTTTCTTGCAATTTATTTTCATCATATCCAACATATTTGGGTGTTGTTTCATGATTTTGCATAATTTTTGTTTCTGTTTTTATTCGAGTCTTCAGTTTCGTTCATATTTCGGATAGACTCGCTTGCTACAAGTGTTAGAATTATTCGAATAAGATAACTAATATAATCATGTTAACAATTTATAATCCGATTGGAACCTCCTTTGTGTGTGGTTTCCAGTTGAGTAATAAAAAGAGTTTATACTATACTTGTTTGAAATACCATTAGCGGATCCTCTAACCTTAACAATTATTTTATCCATGTTTAATACTTATATCAATATCGCATCTCAAATCTCTCTTCAACTCCTTTTCTGTTATTATCTATTTCTTTATTTGTAGTTTATACAGTTGACCTCCCTGTGGTTCGACCCCGGTCTTGCCAGGTTATTTATTACTTCGACACTTGGGAGAAGACATCAACTCTTTGGTCGTGTCAAGTTTTTGACGCCGTTGCCAGAGAGGTAAATTCTCGTATAAATTATAATATTTATTTTATTTTCTCTTTTCACTTTTCATTTTATCTAACTTTTGTTTGTTTTGCCATCCTTAGTAGGTCCGTCTCAGACTGCTTTTATCTCTGGACGGAGAATCAGCGACAACATTATTTTGTCTTAGGAACTAATGAAAGGCTATCATAAATCTACAGGACCTGCTCGTTGTGCTATAAAAGTTGATCTGATGAAGGCTTATGACTCGGTGCAGTGGGATTTCGTTGAAGCTACGTTAATAAAAATGGGATTCCCTAGAACAGTCATTGATTGGATCATCGTTTGTGTTACATCATGTCAATTCTCTATCAACGTCTGCTTGACCGCTTTTTATGATCGGCTTGTTTTAAATCGCAAGTGCACGAGTGTGCGATGTAGAAATTAACTCAGTAAGATCGAGGTCATATCCACAGAGAGCTAGATCTGGAAATTAAGCTAGGTAACAAAAAAACTCGAGAGAAATTAAATTAACAATAACTTGGTTGAAAATGATTGATGGATTTGTTTTCAAAGATGAAAACGTGTAAATAGATTTTAAATGATAAGGAAAAGTAAGTCTTGGTCCAAATCAATTTTAATGGTGATGTATTGGTGATTCCTTCAACATATATAAGATAACTCAACCTAATATCGACGATGGTGATATTAGATCAGAAGATATTACAATGAAGTTTAAAAAGATGAAAATTGATTATTGCTTAAGATTGAACAAGTACTTTCATATTAAGTAAGACATTGAATCAAGCAATCTCTATACCAAAACTAATGTTTGTGCATAAAAATTCAAGATTATAACATTACCTAAATGATTTCTAAAATTTCTTTACAATAATAAAACATTCATGAAGAAAATGAAAAGATTGACATTAAGATTCATTCATATCTTAAAAAACTCACCTCAACAACCATCATCCTTGATTTGGATCCAAGAAAGAGATTAGCCAACTATGATTATATATAAGAACACTTCAATAAACATGAAATAACTTGAATCACACTGAAATAATAAGTTTTACAAGCTAAAGAACCGAAATCTATAAAGAAGAACACAACACAATTTCAGTAAATATTCGACACAAATCTGACTCTAACGTTGGACAGCAATTTGACCCTCTTAGAAGCCTCCTTTGAAGATGGCTATTAGAGACATATTTATAGGTCATTCTGTTATATTTCCAGATCATTAAAGAAAAGCTCATTTGGAAATCTGAGTCAAAAGTTATGGGCAAAACACCAAAAGGTGTTCTGAAAAATCAAATCAGGCCAGCTTGGAGAACACTTTGGTGCACGTTTTTCTTCCTCCTTTGTGAGCTGTCTCTTTCTTCTTTTTGACCCAAAATAATGTGACAATGTCCCCTCCAGCTTTTCATCCATGTGCTTTCCCTCTTGGATCAATGAATTACCCAAAATAAATCAAATGTTATTTGTTGTGTGGACATGTAAGATCATGGATTGTGCTTGGGCTGATTTGGAGGCTGATTTGGGGCTGAATTTAAGCATCAAATAAGGATACAAATGTACCTATTATTTGGGCTAAGATTGACATTAAAACCTTGAGTGTTTGATGGTTGAAGTTTGCACACAACATAAGGCAAGTTTGGGCTTGAAATAGATCATATGATATTCTTTTCTAGAATTGGAATAGAATTGATTTTTGGGGCAAATTTGGAGCACTTATTTGAACCAAGATTTGCTTCAATCTTCAACTAAATTTCTCTTCAATTCTTTTTTCCGAATTCCGACGTTGAATTTTCTGAAATAATTCATTTAAGCTCCAAAAACCTATCGAAACATTAAAAGAAACTTCATTACTAAAAAGCACATCAATTATTATAAAAAAAACCAAATAAAAACAATAAATACATATGTAAAATAAAAGACTTAATGATACTTTTGATGCACAATCACACCCCCCAACTTAGATTTTGCTAGTCCTCAAGCAAAACAAAACATAAAACCTTTGAAATAAAAAGAATAATAATAACATAATTAGGCTCGACTCATCACACTTAAAGGACCTATCATGCAAACATTGGTATCTTTAACTTAGTGTACACAATAACAAATAAAGAAAAATAAGCATACTCACATTCTCTAAATCAAACATCCATACAAAATTTCAAATTCAATCGTATTTATCATGCAACCAACATAATTGATTCACGCGAAAACTCAACTTGTAATCTTCCATTCTCACTGCTACAAACAAGGTAGCAAACTAGAGAAATATTTGTATATATTTTTTTTTTCTTTTTTTTTTTGAAGATATTATTTATTGTTTTTCTTTAAGTGGTCACTTCCCTTTTGACGCGAATACAAACATTTGTGATGAATGCACCCGGTTACTCACAAAGTCACAAACTTAAAGTGCTTTGCATACTCATATTTCAAGCTGCCGTTTGACGTAAAGATAAACATTTGTGATGAATACCCCTAGTTACTGAGCAACTCAAAACATTGGAGTAGATAGAACTTTGTACACATTTGTGTAATAATGATTACTCTATTTACTTAAACCTTGTTTAGGACTAGATCAAAAAGGATGATCACAAGTAAAGCATCACATTCATCTTTCATGCATAATCACACAACTCACGCAACTTTTACAAGGAAAGATGTACTTCAATAATCTTAAAAAAAAAGTATGCTATATCTTGCTTTATAAGATATTATCTATCCCAAATTAAAGCATGCAATGTTCAACACAATAATGAATCCAAAAATATAATGTTGACCCTAAACAAGTCTCATTCACATACGAATGCAAGTTTTTTTTTTTTTCCAAACAACCTTGGTCATCTCAAGCATTCAACATAATCAAATATCTAAAATTAAGTTTTACATTATCCTCAATGAAAAAAAAGAAAGAGAAGAAAGGTATAAAGATTAGAAAACTGTTACTCCCCTTTTTTTTCAAGGATGAATGTCTGATTGAATTGGATATGAGCTGACTTCTTGCTTGATTTTTTTTTAACCTGCATATCACAACTAAAAGAGAACATCGAATTTTTTTTTTTTTTAAAATAAAGAACCTCACACCCCCCCAACTTAAAATAAGGCATTGTCCCTAATGCATGAATAAGTAAATATAAGAGTTGGAAGAACAAGAAAAACAAATTAAAAAAATAAAAAATAAAACTCATTACTTTTGATACTACAATGGTATTGGATCTTCAAGATCCAATGTCTCAACTTCAGCCACAAAGTTTTCAAGATAAGGTTTCAATCGATGACCATTTACTTTGAAAACATTTCCATTCTTAGGATTTTCTACCTCAAATGCACCATGCTCAGAGATGGATTGAATCACAAATAGACCAATCCATTTTGTCCTCAACTTCCCAGGAAAGAGATGTAATCCTGAATTATACAAGAGAACCTTTTGACCAACATGAAAGGATTTTCTAAAAATATGTTTATCATGCAAAGCTTTCATCTTATGTTTTGAAATTTTTGCATTTTCAAATGCATCATTTCTCAGCTCTTCTAATTCATCCAATTGAAGCTTTCTATTTTTGCCAACCTCGTTTTCATTGTCATTGAATTGTCGGATGGCCCAATATGCACGGTGCTCAATCTCAACAGGGAGATGACAAGGCTTTCCATAAACTAGCCTATAAGGAGACATTCCTAAAGAGGTCTTGTAAGCAGTGCGGTATGCCCACAAAGCATCAACTAGTCGTAGGGACCAATCTTTACGGTTTGGATTGACTGTTTTCTCTAGAATGTTCTTGATCTCCCTATTTGCCAACTCAGCTTGGCCACTAGTCTGTGGGTGATAGGGGGTACTGACCTTGTGAATTACACCATATTTTCTCATCAAAATCCCAACGGGCTTGTTACAAAAATGTTTTCCCCCATCACTAATTATAGCCCGGGGCATGCCAAAACGAGAGAAAATGTTTTCTTTCAAGAATTTGACACAACTCGATGGTCATTGGTTCGAGATGCAATGGCCTCCACCCATTTAGACACATAATCAACAGCTACAAGGATGAATTGGTAACCAAATGAACTAGGAAAAGGTCCCATGAAATCAATCCCCCAACAATCAAATATTTCCAAAACAAAAATGGGGTTTAGGGGCATCATGTTACGCCTAGTGAGGTTACCTAGTCGTTGGCATCGGTCACATGCAACACAGAAGGCATGGACATCTTTGAACATGGTGGGCTAATAAAAACCACACTGCAAGATCTTGGCAATGGTTTTCTTGGAAGAGAAATGCCCACCACATGCTAATGCATGACAAAAATTAATGACACTTGGAATTTCATGATCAGGGATGCACCGCCTAACAATTTGGTCAGGGCAGTATTTAAATAGGTGGGGGTCATCCTAAAAAAAGGTACGCACGTTGCGCAAGAATTTTTGTTTGTCAAGTTTAGACCAATGAGAAGGAATTTGACTTGTGGCGAGGTAATTTGCTATGTCAGCATACCATGGAGAGCTAATGTAGGAAACAGTACCTGCACAAAATAAATTTTCATCAGCAAAGAATTCATTTATTGGAGATTCATCAATTGTGGTCTCATAGCTTGAAAGACGGGACAAATGATCAGCCACTACATTCTCCACTCCCTTTTTATCTCGAATTTCAAGGTTAAACTCTTGGAGTAGGAGGATCCATCGAATCAAACATGACTTGGCATCTTGTTTTGTGAGTAAGTATTTCAATGCTGCATGATCAGTGAAAACAATAACAAGAGATCCAACCAAATAAGACCTAAACTTGTCTAATGCAAAGACCACAGCTAAGAGTTCTTTTTTAGTTGTAGTGTAATTCAATTGAGCATCATTCAAAGTCTTGTTAGCATAATAAATGACATGAGGCTTCTTATCTTTTCTTTGCCCTAAAACAGCCCCCACCGCAAAATCACTAGCATCACACATCAGTTCAAATGGTAAAGACCAATTAGGAGCTTGCATGATTGGTGCAGTGGTCAACAACCCTTGAAGCTTTTGAAAAGCTTCTTGACATTTTGATGTCCAATCAAATTGAACATCTTGTGACAACAAGTTACACAATGGTTTGGCAATGGTACTAAAAGAATGAATGAATCTTCGGTAAAAACCAGCGTGTCCTAAAAAGGATCTCACATCTTTCACAGTCCGAGGGGTAGGTAATTTTTGAATGACTTCAACCTTTGGCTTATCTACCTCTATCCCTTTTGAAGAGACAATGTGACCGAAGACAATGCCATGTGTCACCATAAAATACACTTCTCCCAATTGAGTACAAGATTGCTCTCTTCACACCTTTCAAGAACTTTTTCTAAATGTATTAGACACAACTCATAAGAATCCCCATAAACTGAAAAATCATCCATGAAAACTTCCAAAAAATTTTCCACCATGTCACTAAAGATACTCATCATACACCTTTGAAAAGTGGCTGGTGCATTACACAAGCCAAAAGGCATTCTTCTATAAGCATAGGTACCAAAAGGACAAGTGAAAGTGGTTTTTTCTTGGTCTTCTAAGGAAATCTCAATTTGGTTGTAACTTGAGTATCCATCAAGAAAACAATAGAAAGCTCTTCCGGCTACTCTTTCAAGCACTTGGTCTAAAAATGGAAGTGGAAAATGGTCCTTCCTAGTCACCATGTTCAACTTACGATAATCAATGCACATACACCATCCAGTTTGGATTCTAGTTGGTACTAGCTCATTATTTTCATTCTTCACTACCGTAACTCCAGATTTTTTAGGGACAACTTGGGTTGGACTAACCCATTTTGAGTTTGCAATGGGGTAAATGATACCTGCATCAAGTAGCTTAAGCACTTCACCTCTCACTACTTCCTTCATGTTTGGGTTCAATCGTCTTTGCATTTGCCTCACAGATTTAGCCTCTTCTTCAAGATAGATTCTATGTGTACATAAAAGAGGGCTAATTCCTTTCAAGTCAGTAATAGTCCACCCAAGTGCTTTCTTGTGTTTTCTCACCACTCTCAAAAGTTCTTGTTCCTGCTCTATGCTAAGTTTTGATGAAATCACAATAGGATATGATTCATCTTCCCCTAGAAAAGCATACTTAAGATCACTTGGTAAAGGCTTCCTTTCTAGTTTATAAGGTTGGACAAGAGATGCCTCAGCTTTCACTTGGGGTGAAATCAAAGGCTCAAACGATGGGGGTCCATTGACCTATTGACATAATAGGCATTGGATCTAGATAAGTCTCGAATTCTCTTACTTCCTCATCAACACATTCCAAAGAACAAAATCTTTCATCATGAATTAAAGTTCTCTCCAATGGATCCTTGATCCACTCTCTCTCAAAGTGTTCTTGACAAACTGTTTGGATTAAATCCACCTCTCTAATGTCCTCATGTTCACCAATTTGTTTGGAGACATTGAATATGTTCATCTCCACAGTCATATTCCCAAAAGACAATTTCATCACCCCATTCCTACAGTTGATTAAAGCATTGGATGTAGCTAGGAAAGGTCTACCTAAGATAATTGGGATGGGAGCATTAGAACCTTGAATTGGTGCGGTGTCTAGCACTACAAAATCAACAGGAAAGTAGAATTTATCTACTTGGACCAACACATCCTCAACAATACCCCTGGGAATCTTGATTGACCTATCAGCTAATTGAAGGGTGATTCGAGTAGGCTTGATTTCTCCTAGATCTAACTGTTCGTAAACAGTGTAGGGTATTAAATTCACACTTGCTCCTATATCCAACAAAGCTTGATCTATCTTATGACTTCCAATAATGCATGAAATGGTAGGACAACCAGGATCTTTGTATTTAGGAGGGGTCTTAAACTGGATGATGGCACTAACATGTTCAGTTAGAAAGGATTTTTCTTTCACATTCAATCTACTTTTGACTGTGCATAAGTCCTTGAGGAACTTTGCATAAGATGGGACTTGTTTAATTGCATCAAGGAGTGGAATGTTGACTTTCACTTGTTTGAATAATTCACAGATTTCCGAGTTCATAAGATCATGTTTAGGTTTCCCTAACCTTTGTGGAAATGGTGCTCTAGGAACAAATTCTAAATCACTCACTTTGACTCCAATTTTTCTTGAATTATCTCCTTTCTCACTCATCTCTTTCTCATTTATCTCACCTTCTTTGTCACTCAAACTCTCATTTGTCACTTGTGTTTTGATTTCCTCTTCACTTTCCCTAGATTCCTCCTCCACAATACCTCTAGGAATCCCAAAACCTATAGCTTTATGTTAATCTTTCCACTTCTAAGCGTGGTGATGGCTTGGAGTTGTTCATGGTTTGAAGGTTCACTAGGTGAGGATTCACTCATGTGTACCTGACCTCTAGGATTTGGCATTGGTTGAGCTGGAATCTTTCCCTTCTCTTGAATGCTTAGTGATTGAGTCAACTTGGTTAGTTGACTTCGAATGTCATCTAAGGTCCTATTAGTCTGGTCTTGAAATTTGTAAGCTTGGTTGTTGATTCCTCCTTGTGTTTGCATGAATTGTTGAAGAGTATCCTCTAAGGATCTCTTATGAGGTGGTTGGTATGTGTTATGTGTGGGAGCATGAAATGGTTGGGGTGGAGGTTGAAATGTTTGAGGTGCTGAAGAGCCCTCATTTCTCCATCCAAAATTTGGGTGGTTCCTCCATCCAGGATTGTAGGTCTCAGAGTAGGGATTGCCTACTTGGTTTGAAAATGACTTTCTAACATTACTTGAATCAGAAGTTTGGCCATATAGCACTTCCTTGAAGGCTGGAATGGTAGGACACTCAGTTGTCCTATGCTCTTTGCTCTCACAAACAACACAACTTTCCTCTTGTTGTTCACTCATGACATGCACTTTTTTAATCTCAAGAGACTCTACTTTCCTAGCCAATGAGGCTAATCTAGCATTGAGATCATCAGTCTCTTTCAATTGGAACTTCCCACTTGAATGAGAAATGGTGTTTCTAGACTCAACATGAAGTGGAAGAGAAGTCTCCCATTGCTTTGTGTTTTCAGCCAATTGATCAAAGAAATCAAAGGCTTCACTTGGTTCTTTGTCATAAAACTCACCATTACACATGGTTGACACTGGCTTTTTAAAATCTGCGGTAAGAGAGTCGTAGAAGAAACTCACTAACCTCCACATCTCAAAACCATGGTGGGGGCATGCATTTAACAAGTCTTTGAACCTTTCCCAAGCTTGGTGAAATGACTCATTTGGACTACAAGAAAAATTCATCATTTGACGTTGTAAGGCTGCCGTCCTATGAGTTGGGAAGTATTTTTTCAAAAATTCAGCTTGCATTTCTCTCCATGTACCTATAGCCCTAGGACGCAAGGAGTTTAGCCAAAGCTTGGCTTTATCCTTTAGAGAGAATGGGAACAATTTAAGCCGAATGGTTTCCTCGGTGCATGTTCTATCAATAAAAGTATTACATACCTCTTCAAAGTCCTTAATATGTATGTATGGATTTTCAGAATCCATACCGTGAAATGTGGGAAGAAGTTGAATCATGCCCGGTTTCAAATTGAAAGCTTGTTGGTTAAGAGGCAAGATAATACACGAAAGTGTACTTTGTCTAGCCGGGTGAAGATACTCCCTAAGAGTTCGAAAATTAGGTTGATCATTGAATTGTGGAGGTCCATTACCTTGAACACTCCCTTCACCCTCTACATCTTCAACATTAGCCATGATAAAAAAATAATAATAATAATATAACAATTATATGAATACGAAAGGAAAGGAAAAAAAGAAAAAAAGAAAAAAGAAAAAAGAAAAAAGAAAAAGAAGATTGCAAATAAAAGTAAATGAAACGTAAAAGATAAACTAATAGCTCAAAAATAAAAATACAACAAATTAAGAAATTCACTCTCCAACTAATAAGCAATATTAACAACAATAAACATTAAAAGATAATTATAACAAGCATGAATAAAAAGGCGGTAATACTGGCCAAACACTTCATACAATAAATATAAGAAAAATAATAACAAAAAAATAAAATAGAATAAACAAGAGGTGGTAAAACCAGCCTTATAATATAAACAATAAATATGAGAAACTAATTAGAATAGACAATAAAAGAAAAATGGTTGAACCAACCAAAATCCAATAATTAATAGTCCAATCCACAGTCCAATATCTGAAAAGTTGAGGTCAATTTTTTTTTTAGGCGGTAAAACCAGCCATTTGATTTTTTTATTTATATGTATTTTTTTTTTGTTTTCCAATAATCAAATATAAATTTGTTACCTTTGCTTGATAGCTCCCCGGCAACGGCGCCAAAATTGCTTGACCGCTTTTTATGATCGGCTTATTTTAACTCGCAAGTGCACGAGTGTGCGATGTAGAAATTAACTCGGTAAGATCGAGGTCATATCCACAGAGAGCTAGATCTGGAAATTAAGCTAGGTAACAAAAAAACTCGAGAGAAATTAAATTAACAATAACTTGGTTGAAAATGATTGATGGATTTGTTTTCAAAGATGAAAAAGTGTAAATAGATTTTAAATGACAAGGAAAAGTAAGTCTTGGTCCAAATCAATTTTAATGGTGATGTATTGGTGATTCCTTCAACATATATAAGATAACTCAACCTAATATCAACGATGGTGATATTAGATCGAAAGATATTACAATGAAGTTTAAAAAGATGAAGATTGATTATTGCTTAAGATTGAACAAGTACTTTCATATTAAGTAAGACATTGAATCAAGCAATCTCTATACCAAAACTAAGGTTTGTGCATAAAAATTCAAGATTATAACATTACCTAAATGATTTCTAAAATTTCTTTGCAATAATAAAACATTCATGAAGAAAATGAAAAGATGGACATTAAGATTCATTCATATCTTAAAGAACTCACCTCAATCACCATCATCCTTGATTTGGATCCAAGAAAGAGATTAGCCAACCATGATTATATATAAGAACACTTCAATAAACATGAAATAACTTGAATCACACTGAAATAATAAGTTTTACAAGCTAAAGAACCGAAATCTATAAAGAAGAACACAACACAATTTCAGTAAATATTCGACACAAATCTAACTCTAACGTTGGACAGCAATTCAACCCTCTTAGAAGCCTCCTTTGAAGATGGCTATTAGAGACATATTTATAGGACATTCTGTTAGATTTCCAGATCATTAAAGAAAAGCTCATTTGGACATCTGAGTCAAAAGTTATGGGCAAAACACCGAAAGATGTTGTGAAAAATCAAATCAGGCCAGCTTGGAGAACACTTTGGTGCATGTTTTTCTTCCTCCTTTGTGAGCTGTCTCTTTCTTCTTTTTGACCCAAAATAATGTGACAATGTCCCCTCCAGCTTTCCATCCATGTACTTTCCCTCTTGGATCAATGAATTACCCAAAATAAATCAAATGTTATTTGTTGTGTGGACATGTAAGATCATGGATTGTGCTTGGGCTGATTTGGAGGCTGATTTGGGGCTGAATTTAAGCATCAAATAAGGATACAAATGTACTTATTATTTGGGCTAAGATTGACATTAAAACCTTGAGTGTTTGATGGTTGAAGTTTGCACACAACATAAGGCAAGTTTGGGCTTGAAATAGATCATATGATATTCTTTTCTAGAATTGGAATAGAATTGATTTTTGGGGCAAATTTAGAGCACTTATTTGAACCAAGATTTGCTTCAATCTTCAACTAAATTTCTCTTCAATTCTTTGTTCCGAATTCCGACGTTGAATTTTCTGAAATAATTCATTTAAGCTCCAAAAACCTATCGAAACATTAAAAAAAACTTCATTACTAAAAAGCACATCAATTATTATAAAAAACCCAAATAAAAACAATAAATACATATGTAAAATAAAAGACTTAATGATACTTTTGATGCACAATCAACGTCAATGGTGAGCTTGCAGGTTACTTTCAAGGGGGAAGAGGGCTGAGACAAGGTGATCACTTTCCCCATATTTGTTTGTCCTATGTATGGAAATCCTTTCGGGGCTATTCTGCAAGATGAGTGCCTACCAAGAATTCAAGTTCCACTGGAGATGCAAGAAGGACAAAATTTATCATCTTTGTTTTGCTGCCGACTTGATGATTTTTAACAAAGGGGATGTAAACTCAATTCGTATGATCAGAACTATGCTCACAAAGTTTCAAAATCTATCAGGTCTGTATCCAAATCCAAACAAAAGTGACATCTTCTTGAGCGATGCTTTAAATGCTGAGAGGGAACAAATTATTCGTATTCTTGGGTTTAGAGAGGGGGAGCTCCCTATGAAATATTTGGGAGTACCTCTTCTCTCGTCCAGACTAAAGGTTGTTTATTGTAAGGGCCTCGTGGATCGAATCACCTCTAAAGTTCGACATTGGACTTGTAGAACACTCTTGTATGCAGGACAGGTACAACTGATTAATTCAGTCTTATTTTCCATACAAGTCTAGTGGGCATCCCTCTTCCTCTTACCTGGGCAAGTAAATTAAAAATGTGGAGCAAATTATGAAATCCTTTCTTTGGTCAGGTTCAGATATGAGAAGTACTGGGGCTAAAGTGGCTTGGGATCAGGTATGTCTTCCAAAAAAGGAGGGGGGCTAGGAATAAAAAGGATAACAGAATGGAACAAGATTGCTTTGTTGAAACACATTTGGAACCTGTGCAATGAATTAGATGGCTCAATCTAGTCTACTTGGATCAGATCCAATCTGTTGCGAGGTAGGAATTTCTGGACAATCAAGACGCCAGAGAATTGCCCTTGGGCTTGGGGAAAGATTCTAAAGCTCAAATCCTTAGCATGGCCGAAGATGAAGTACATCATAGGAGATGGAATGACAACCTCTCTATGGTTTGACAATTGGCATCCTCACAGCCCACTCGCGGATTTTTACAGGGAAAGATTCATCTATGATTCAGGTATGGAAAAGAACGCGAAGGTGAATGTGCTGATTCATAACTTAGAATGGAAAATTCCTACCACCCAAGCTATTGGCTGGCACCCCATTGTAGAAGCTATTCCTTCCAATTCTAATCCTAAGATGGGGCAAAAGGATTAGATAGTTTGGTTGGATTCGCCAAATCACAGATTCTCGGTCAAAGTAGCTTGGGAGCAACTAAGACTTCATCGTCAGATGGTTGAATGGCATGACATTGTGTGGTTCAAGAATGTTGTTCCAAGACATTCGTTTCTTCTATGGATGGCTGTCCAACAGAAACTCACAACTCAAGATAGACTTCATCGGTTTGGTATACATGGTCCCAATAGATGCTCACTCTATCTCCGCAACAATGAAGATCACAACCACTTGTTCTTTGAATGCTCCTATACTAAAGCGATCTGGTGGGATGTTTGTGACAGATGCGACATTCCAAGAATGACAAAAGGCTGGGATGAATGGATTCAATGGGCCACTGTCACTTGGCATGACAAGAGTTTCATCAATTTTTCTCGTAAACTAAGTTTCGCAGCTACAGTGTATCATGTATGGCAAGAACGGAATGCAAGGATCTTTGCTGGAATGTCTAGAACTTCGAATTTGGTCTTTAATCAAATCGAATATATCATTCGCAATAAGCTTGATTTGATGAGAAACGTCCTACCAACAAATGAAAAAAAAAAGGATCCAAAGAGCTTGGAGGGTTAATAACATAGATTCTTAATTTGATAGTTAGCTGGTTGTATTGGTTTCCCTAACGAATCTAGTGAGGTCTTAGTTTTCTGTTCGGTGGCTAGCTTGTAGCCATCTGTTGTTTTATGTTTTTGTTCTCATTGTAAATCTGGGGTATGCCCCTTATAATCTTTGTATCTTCTTCTTTTAATACATACGTCAACTTACCCAAAAAAAAACTTTTGTTTCTTTTGTTTTTATTTTGTTTCTTTTTCTTTTTTTTTCTTCGTTTTATTCTCTTCCTATACATGCATGAGAGTTTGATCACGTACATTAAGTGGTAGACTTTGTAGGGTATCCTCATCATTTTCAGAAAATATGGCCGAAGAAAATAACCAGTCGCTTCATAATGAGAATAATGAGAATAACCGTGTTAGAACACTTAGAAACCACATGAATCCCACAAGAACAAGTGCACCCTCATGCATAGTTCCCCCTTGATGCATCTCATTTTAATTTTAAGCCAGCCATTATTCAACTTTTACCTTCTTTTCATGGCTTAGATCTAGAAAATCCATACTTGCATTTGAGAGAACTTGAGGAGGTCTGTAACACCTATAATGACTTAAATTGTAGCACGAACACCATCAGATTAAAGCTTTTTCTTTTTTCATTAAAAATAAAGCTAAAACATGGCTACAAAATTTGAAACCAAGATCCATTCGTGCTTGAGATGAAATGCAACAAAAATTTTTAAAGAAGGTTTTTTCGTCTCACAGAACAAACTCTTTTAAAAGACAAATCATCACCTTCACTAAAAAATCAAGAGAAACTGATACGATCCAGGAAAGGTCAAATTCGGATTTTGATGTAAAAAGTGCATCTATCCAGTTTTACAGTAACAGTCATAATTCTCAATCCAACTGGTTGACCAAGCTAAAATTTTACATGGAGTCTTCTGACATGTTGTCCTACGTTGGGTTAGAATTTCAGGTAAATCAGAGTTCGGGAAGGCATCGAAACACGGGTCAACAGAGGCTATACGAATTTTGTTATTTTCTTCCTTTTGACTTGTGGACTTCCTATTTGGCTAGGATTCTTTTCCTAAAAGGATGTGGCAACTTATTGGGAATCTCCTATTTGTACAAAGATCTTCAATGGGCTGCAACATAGTTTCCAAGTGTGGCAAGGATTCATAAATGTTTTAGAATCCTTTTCTTACAAGGATTCCTTATTCATCCTAGCTATAAAAAAAAGGAAAGAAGATTTCAGAATTAATTCTACCTTCAGATTTGATTCTCCTAGCTTATATGAGACTTCTAAAGGGCAACAAATCTGATCCTATTATATTTAGGATATTAAATTTGGATTTATTATTGTTATTATTATTTCTTCTTAGTTTAGGGTTTATTTATATTATTTGGGTTAATTGTAAGTGGGCATCATATAAGTCCACATAAGAGGTCCATTACGGTTTATTTTAGTTTGGAGTCACTATAAATAAGGGCATAACCAGACATGTAAGGTTAGACAATTCAGATTAATAAAACTTCTTATTTGCCGCACTTTGTGTGTGTGTGTTGGTGAGACAATCTCCCTTCCATGGTTCTCTAAAGAACTGAAAAATGACTTATTGAAGAACAATTGTCTTCTCGTTCGCGAATCAATATTCATTGGGTGGGGGTCTTCATTTCCAATAGTTCTGGTGCCTAAGTACAAGTTATCTTTGTGTTACACTCCTATCAAACTTGATTTACTTGGCTTTTCGGGAATTGGTGTCTTTGCATGACCACGTGATCACGAGGTGCGCATCATTTGATATCAGAGCTTGGCTCCATTAATCAGGTTATATCCTTCTGAAATTTTAGATTCTTGTTATTTCTGTAAAAAATCCTTAGTGTCCAATTTCTTCTTCTCCTGATTTTGCAGCATATCAAAAAACAAAAAAAATAGTTATTTCATTTTGTTACTGTCCAAAATATATCAGTAGAATAAAAAAAAGAAAAGATAAAATCGTTCAAAGAGACGTTTATTGGTTTCTGCCGCAGAGAACTAAACAAGGGAAAATTGGACCAAATCAACTCGGAATTAGCTCAAATTTGATAAATGTATTAATGGGGCTCTAATCGAATCACATATTAAGTTTGGGGGTCAATTGGACATCGTTTGCTTTGGTTTTCAATTTCGGGTCTAATCAGGTCTGATTCTTATCGTTTTTGCGTCTGTATATCAAACCTTATCGCAAATTGCTCAAAATTCATATTCTTTCTATTTGGGTTGATATCGCACTGTATCTGAAATTTTAGCTCAATTGGATATCATTCCCTTTAGGTTCCAGATTCAGACTTAACTCGTCGTAAACGAGTCTGTTTTTCGTCAACTTTTGAAATTCGCTTTTTTTCTGTTGTTTTCATTTCTTGCAGTATATTTTCAACATATCCAACATATTTGGGTGTTGTTTCATCATCCTTGCATATTTCATTTCTGTTTTTATTCGAGTCTTCAGTTTTGTTCATATTTCGGATAGATTCGCTTGCTACTCGCGAGACTATCATGGTAGTGGGGTCGAAAGGCCAAGGTGGGCTAATTATGAGGATTTTGAGGAGGACGTTGATGATATTGGTGATGGCGGTTTTAAGGATGAGATCATAGGCCACCGGGAAGGTTTTTGGCAGCCTAGAAACCAAAGGGATTTCATGTATTTTGATGAGGTGTTATGGCAAAAGAAAAGAAGGATTCAAAAGGAAAGGTGGTATCAAATGGAGAGAAATAAAGAGATTAGTGTTCTAAAAAAAGGATTATATCCCATATTCTAGGGGAGATGAAGCAAGAAGTTGATGTGTTAACGACATCAGTCAATGCCCAGCAAGCTTCAGAAAAAGAGGAGAAAATATGTTGCAATGATGATATACGAAATAGAACGGCTGCTACATTCATCAAACGTTGTTGGCGACGATTGTTGGCAAGAAAAGAACTCCAAAGGCTTCAAAAAGAGGCTAAGGAATTGTCCATTCAACTTGTTGGTGATTCAAGGAGGAATCACCAACAAGATAGAGGGAATGATACGATCCAGGAAAGGTCAAATTCAGATTTTGACGTAAAATGTGCAACTCTCCAGTTTTACAGCAACAGTCATAATTCTCAATCCGACTGATTGACCAAGCTAAACTTTTACATGGAGTCTTCTGACATGTTGTCCTCCGTTAGGTTAGAATTTCAGGTCAATTGGAGTTTGGGAAGGCATCGAAACACGGGTCAATAGAGGCTGTACGAATTTTGTTATTTTCTTCCTTTTGACTTGTGGACTTCCTATTTGGCTAGGATTCTTTTCCTAAAAGGATGTGGCAGCTTATTTTGAGAATCTCCTATTTCTACAAAGATTTTCAATGAGCTGCAACATAGTTTCCAAGTATGGCAAGGATTCATAAATGTTTTAGAATCCTTTTCTTACAAGGATTCCTTATTCATCCTAGCTATAAAAAAAGGAAAGAAGATTTCAGAATTAATTCTACCTTCAGATGTGATTCTCCTACCTTATATGAGACTTCTAAAGGGCAACAAATCTGATCCTATTATATTTAGGATATTGATGTGCCGTGAATGATTCGAAAATCGGCAACAATGAATCTGATGAAAATGGATGAAGGATGGGTCTGGTTGTGTTGTCTTTCTTCTGGTGTTTAGGCTGGATTATAGTGATTTCAAGGTAAATAAGATGGAGGATAGACTAGAATGATACTTTGATAAGTCGACCTGGACGCCACAAAGATCAATCTAGGATTTCGACGCCACACTCTTTGTGATTGAAGAGTGATAAGTCAGGTAGGGTTCTTCACAAAATCAATTTGGAAGAACAACTCTTAATTCTGTGAATTAAGTTTCAAATCTTGGCCAAAAGTTCTTTATTACATATTCTGATACTATATTTATAATTGGAACATCCCTCCAAAGTTAGGAATAATTCAACATGGCAGAAGTCAAGCCCAAAAAAACAGACTTTGACAAACTAACCTAGACAAATTAACTAGCACATGTTTTTTGACCTTTCTAACACAAACAGACCAAATTTAAAACAACCATATCTTCTTACACAAAAGTCCAATACAATCATGGTTTGACAATCTAGAAAGAACACGTTCTGAACTTGAAATCCACCTTGATTAGTCTTGTTTTCACATGCAATGGATGACTTCAAATTCGGGTTCAAATTCATTTGCTGTTCTGACCATAAACAGCATCAATTCCTTCACTTATTTGCATATCAACCCAAATTCGAGTAGCCCAGCATCAAAAGAACAATTAAGGGCTTTTCTCATCTCCAAGTTCCAATTGTAGGCAAATAAACATCCTTGAACCAATTTCAAACTGATTGCTAATTTTTAACTCTGACGTAGCTTCAATCATTCCAATTTGACTCGTCAAGGCCCTTTGTAGTTGTTTCGCTCTCGCTCTTGTCATTGGACCATCTGAATCCTCTTGCACATTAGTTTTAGCCTTACAAGATGGATTATAATTCCCATGATGCACATCATCAGCCCCGGGTTGAAAATGATTTGTCCTCAAATCAGAATCGTCATCGTCATCCAAGTATGGAGTCAAGTCTTTCACATTAAAAGTAGCTGATACGTTGTAATTACCAGGAAGATCTACCTTATACGCATTGTCATTCACCTTCTCTATAATCCGAAATGGACCATCAGCTCTTGGCATCAACTTGGACTTACGTTTGCTTGGGAATCTGCCCTTGCTAATATGAATCCAAACAAGATCTCCAGGTTCAAACCTAACCATTTTCCGCCCCTTGTTAGCCTGTTTAACATACTTTATCGTTTTCTCCTCAATATGTAATCGAACCTGCTCATGTAGTTTCTTCATCAATTCTGCCTTTCTAATTCCATCCATAGATGTCCTCTCATCAATTGGAATATGAATAAGATCAATAGGAACACAAGGATTAAAGCCATACACAACCTCAAATGGTGAAAATTTTGTAGCCCCATGCACACTACGATTATATGCAAACTCCACAATAGGCAAACAAGTATCCCAACTCTTCAAATTCTTATGTATAACAGCTCGTAACAAAGAAGATAAAGTTCGGTTTACTACCTCAGTTTGTCCATCAGTTTGTGGATGACATGCCGTACTGAAAAGTAACTTCGTTCCAAGCTTTTTTTTTGGTAAGTAAACTGATAAAAGTTCTCCTAGTGCCAAAAGAGTTTCCGTTGCCGGGACTAACTTCGTTCCAAGCTTCCTCCAAAGAGTCTTCCAAAAGTGGCTTAAGAACTTTGTATCACGATCAGAGACAATGCTTTTAGGAACTCCATGCAAACGAACAATCTCTTGAAAGAACAAATCAGCAACATGTACTGCATCATCAGTTTTGTTGCAAGGAATGAAATGAGACATTTTGGAGAATCGATCAACCACGACCATTATTGAATCCTTTCCACGCTGTGTTCTTGGTAACCCAAGTACAAAGTCCATGCTAACATCCATCCATGGTTGCTCTGGAATAGGCAATGGCATATACAGTCCATATGCATTCTCTTTACCCTTAGCTTTCTTGGAAATAGCACATCTCTCAATCACCTTGTGCACATCCCGTAACATGCTAGGCCAAAAGAAATGTTCTTTCAGCAGCTCATAAGTCTTCTTCTCCCCAAAATGACCACTAAGACCACCACCATGAGCCTCTCGCACAAGCAACTCCCGTAACGATCCTGAAGGAATAGACATTTTGCCCATTTTGAACAAGTAACCTTCATGCATAAAGAACCCATCACAAGCTCCCTTTGCACATTCAACAACCACATTAGCAAAGTAGGAATCATTAGCATACTGTTCCTTCACTTGTTCAAAACCCATCAGCTTTGCATTCAACATAGAGATCAGTGCAAACCTCCTAGAAAGAGCATCAGCAACCACATTAACTTGCCCTTTCTTGTACTTTATGACATAAGGAAATGACTCCATAAACTCCACCCATTTAGCATGTCTGCGATTTAGCTTGCTTTGCCCCTTAAGATACTTCAAGGATTCATGATCAGTATGTATAACAAATTCTTTAGGCAACAAGTAGTGCTGCCATACCTCTAGAGCCCGAATCAAAGCATAGAACTCCTTGTCGTAAATAGAGTAGTTCAAACGTGCTCCATTTAACTTTTCACTGAAGAATGCAATCGGCCTCTTTTCTTGCAGCAAGACAGCCCCAATTCCAACTCCGGAAGCATCGCACTCTATTTCGAATGTTTTAGCAAAGTCTGGAAGTGCTAAAACTGGAGCAGTACACAACTTCTCCTTAATTAGCTCAAATGCTTTCTGCGCATCTTCACTCCATCTAAAGTCGTTCCCTTTTTTCAAGCATTCTGTCATAGGAGCAACAATAGAGCTGAAGTCTTTCACAAATCGCCTGTAGAAAGAAGCTAAACCATGGAAACTCCTCACATCAGCGATACTAGCAGGTTTTGGCCAGTCCCGAATTGCCTCAATTTTCTCCTCATCAACCTTAACTCCCCCGCTAGAGATAATATACCCAAGAAACACGACACTTTCTTTACAGAAGTAACACTTTGTGAGTTTCCCATACAACTTAGAATCTCGCAAAGTTTCAAACACAACTCTAAGATGCTTCATATGATCATCAAAGGTCTTGCTATACACCAGGATATCATCAAAATATACTACAACAAACAGCCCAATATACTTCCTCAAAACATGATTCATAAGCCTCATAAATGTACTAGGCGCATTAGATAACCCAAACGGCATTACCATCCATTCATATAACCCCTGTTTAGTTTTAAATGCTATTTTCCATTCATCTCCTTCTTTCATTCTAATTTGGTGATAACCACTCATCAAATCGACTTTAGAAAACAATGCAGCTCCATGCAACTCATCAAGCAAATCATCAAGTCTGGGTATAGGAAATCGATACTTAACTGTTATTTTGTTGATAGCGCGGCTGTCCATACACATCCTCATGGTACCATCTTTCTTTGGTACAAGCAAAGTAGGTACGGAACATGGACTAAGTGATTCTCGCACATAGCCCTTCTCTAAGAGCTCACCAACCTGCCTTTGAATCTCTTTTGCTTCCTCTGGATTACATCTGTATGCTGGTCTGTTAGGAAGTGAAGCTCCCGGCACCAAATCAATTTGATGCTCAATTCCACGAATAGGTGGTAACCCTTTAGGTAATTCATCTGGAAACACATCTTTAAATTCTTCAAGCAATTCTTTAATCTGTATTGGTAAGTCCAATCCTTCTACTTGTAGTAATTGCTTTGCCCAGATCATGAAAACAACCCCTGCTGAAGCTAATGCTTGTTTGATGTCTTCTTTTTTGGCTAACAACAGCCCCTTACGTGATTTCACCTCCTTTTGTTGGCTTCGTATCTGATCCTCTCTAACCTGTTGAGAACTCAATGGTAACAAGTTCACCTTCTTTCCATTCAGCATAAAAGAATAAGTGTTCTTTCATCCATTGTAGGTCACATCCTTATCAAACTACCATGGACGACCCAGCAACAAATGGCTAGCTGACATTGGCGCAACGTCACACAAAACCTCGTCATGATAGGTTTTAATGAAAAAAGGTACACGAACTTGCTTTGTCACCCGAATCTCCCCATTCTCATTCAGCCATCGCAAACTGTACGGCCTGGGATGTGGAAGGGTAGTTAAACCCAATTTCTCCACCAAGGTAGTTGACGCAACATTAGTGCAACTTCCATTGTCAATGATCATCCCACACACCTTATCTCGAATCTGACATCGAGTATGAAAGATGTTCTCGCGTTGCTCATCACTAACGTCAATTTGTGCATTCAGAACCCGTTGCACAACCAATAAATCTCCTTTCACTGGTTCGAAATCCTTTTCTTGTTCAGCCACTTGTATCTCATCTTCATCTTCAGTTTCAACCTCATCTCCACTGATCAGCTCTCCATGATCCCCATGCAAAATCATCACCCTTTTATTTGGACATTCCGAAGCAATGTGCCCATGTCCTAAGCACTTGAAGCACTTGATGTCCCGAGACCTCCTAGGATGTTGAGGTTCTGTCACCTTCTCCTTTCCCTTCAAAGAATCAGAACTGGTATTCCCCTTAGTAAACTCCTTCTCATCTCGTTTAAGTGTGCTCCATGTTCGTGTAGGTGTAGAAACAGCCCTTGTTGTGCTTGACGTAGTTACACCAGTTCGGACACCTCCTCGTTTCTGCTGCCTCTCTACTCGAGTTGCAAGCTTTATAACTTCCTCAAGGAAGATGTACGGCTGTAATTCAACAACATTAGCTATATCCTTCCTCAACCCTCCAAGAAATCTAGCTATTGTTTGCTCTTGGGGTTCCATCAATTCACATCGAATCAGCAGCAACTCAAACTCTTTCACATACTCTTCCACGCTCAAAGATCCTTGTCGCAAAGTTTGAAGTCTGATGTATAGCTCCTGTTTATAGTAATCAGGAACAAATCTCTTCTTCATCACTCTTTTCATAGTTGCCCACGTTGTAATCTCCTCTTCTCCATCCCTTCTCCTCTGAATCTTCAAGTTTTCCCACCATAAAAGAGCATAATCTGTAAACTCAAGTGCTGCCACCTTGCACTTCCTTTCTTCAGAATATTCATACCATTCAAACACCTTTTCAACCTTCTGAATCCACTCCAGGTATTCCTCAGGTGAACTACTTCCTCTAAACGGTGGAATCTTAAGTTTGAGACCATTTGGATCTTCGTCAGCTTCTATAATATCATTTCGTGGCACCCTAAGTGCTTGCCTTTGTTGGGGTTGCAAATTATGTCTTTGCATCATTTGCATAAGGGTATTCAACTGGTCACGAATTCCAGTCATTTCATCCTGAATAATCTCAGCATGAGATCGTTGTAAGCCCATAACCTGTGCATGTTCCAAACTTAACCCTCTTGGCAAATCTTCTTTATCTCCAGCCATAATTAAGTTTATCAACCTTAATTCCAGCAAGCCTTTCTTCTGTTTTTGGCTCCTGCCTTAGATCGCAACTGATGCTCTGATACCAGATGATGTGCCGTGAATGATTCGAAAATCGGCAACAATGAATCTGATGAAAATGGATGAAGGATGGGTCTGGTTGTGTTGTCTTTCTTTTGGTGTTTAGGCTGGATTATAGTGATTTCAAGGTAAATAAGATGGAGGATAGACTAGAATGATACTTTGATAAGTCGATCTGGACGCCACAAAGATCAATCTAGGATTTCGACGCCACACTCTTTGTGATTGAAGAGTGATAAGTCAGGTAGGGTTCTTCACAAAATCAATTTGGAAGAACAACTCTTAATTCTGTGAATTAAGTTTCAAATCTTGGCCAAAAGTTCTTTATTACATATTCTGATACTATATTTATAATTGGAACATCCCTCCAAAGTTAGGAATAATTCAACATGGCAGAAGTCAAGCCCAAAAAAACAGACTTTGACAAACTAACCTAGACAAATTAACTAGCACATGTTTTTTGACCTTTCTAACACAAACAGACCAAATTTAAAACAACCATATCTTCTTACACAAAAGTCCAATACAATCATGGTTTGACAATCTAGAAAGAACACGTTCTGAACTTGAAATCCAACTTGATTAGTCTTGTTTTCACATGCAATGGATGACTTCAAATTCGGGTTCAAATTCATTTGCTGTTCTGACCATAAACAGCATCAATTCCTTCACTTATTTGCATATCAACCCAAATTCGAGTAGCCCAGCATCAAAAGAACAATTAAGGGCTTTTCTCATCTCCAAGTTCCAATTGTAGGCAAATAAACATCCTTGAACCAATTTCAAACTGATTGCTAATTTTTAACTCTGACGCAGCTTCAATCATTCCAATTTGACTCGTCAAGGCCCTTTGTAGTTGTTTCGCTCTCGCTCTTGTCATTGGACCATCTGAATCCTCTTGCACATTAGTTTTAGCCTTACAAGATGGATTATAATTCCCATGATGCACATCAGATATTAAATTCGGATTTATTATTGTTATTATTATTTTCTTCTTAGTTTAGGGTTTATTTATATTATTTGGGTTTAATTGTAAGTGGGCATCATATAAGTCCACATAAAGGGTCCATTAGGGTTTATTTTAGTTTGGAGTTACTATAAATAAGGGCATAACCAGACATGTAAAGTTAGACAATTCAGATTAATAAAACTTCTTGTTTTCCGCACTTTGTGAGTGTGTGTTGGTGAGATAATCTCCCTTCCATGGTTCTCTAAAGAATTGAAAAATGACTTATCGAATAACAACTGTCTTCGTGGCGTCATCCTTATACTTCTCATTCGCGAATCAATATTCGTTGGGTGGGGGTCTCCGTTTCCAATAGTTCTGGTGCCTAGGTACAAGTTATCTTTGTGTCACACTCCTATCAAATCTGATTTACTTGGCTTTTCAGGAATTGGTATCTTTGCGTGTTGGTTGCATGACCACGTGATCACGAGGTTCGCATCAGAAATATTTTACCAATGTTGGGATAGGTATCGAGACTTGTTTAATACTTGCCCTTATCATGGCTTTGAAACATGGAAATTGGTTTCATATTTTTATAAAGGGTTAACACCTACAGATAGACAAATGGTGGAATTGATGTGCAATGGAACTTTTGAAGATAAAGACCCTAATGAAGCAATAGAGTACCTAGACTTGCTAGCTGAAAAAGCTCAAAATTAGGACATTACAGGCACTTAAGAGGCACCAAGTAAAACTCAACCTCATACATCTAGTAGAGGGAAGATCATGACCTCCAAGCCAAGTTTGCATCTTTAGCTAGAAAGTTAAGGTACTAGAATTGAGAAAGAGTGGTCAATTAAAATCTGTTCAAAACATTGTGTGTCAAATATGTGAAACCAGTGAACACTCAACCAATGACTATCCAATTTTGCCTTCTTTCAAAGAATGCCTCCATGAACAAGCCCATGCTTTAAACAGTTTTCAAAGGCCCAATCATAACCCATACTCTCAAACATACAACTCTGGTTGGAGAAATCACCCAAATTTTAGATGGAAGAGTAGTAACAATAATGCACAAACTTCACAACCACCATTTCAAGCACACCATAATTTCCAAAATTCTCATGGATATGCACCTCCTTATACTCCACCTCTTAGAAGAAATCTTGAGGAAATATTAGATGCATTAATTGAAAATCAACAGACAATTACCACTCAACTTGCTCAAAGTATGACAGATTTTAAAGATACTCTTGCAAAGTTCAGATTTTAAGGAAGGGGTTCAATCTGAACATTACAGAGAAAAGACTGATTCCCCGCCAGCACTTCCATTTCCTCATGCCATGACCAAACAAAGAAAAGTCAATCACAACTCTGAAATCTTTGAAACTTTCAAGTAGGTAAGGATCAATATACATTTGTTGGATGCTATTAAACATGTATCTTCTTATGCTAAATTTTTGAAAGATGTGTGCACTGTAAAGAGAAAACTAAATGTGAAAAAGAAAGTCTTTTTAGCCGAACAAGTAAGTGCCATTCTTCAGAACAATAATGCTTTGAAATATAAAGACCCTGGTTGTCTTACAATTTCATGCTTTATTGGAGAACATAAAATTGAAAGAGCTTTACTTGATCTTGGAGCTAGTGTGAATTTACTTCCATATTTAGTCTTTCAGAGGCTCAATCTAGGTGAGTTAAAACCAACTTCTGTAACTCTCTTACTTGCTGATAGATATGTAAAAGTGCCTAAAGGAATAGTTGAAGATGTGTTAATACAAGTTGATAAATTCATTTATCGTGTGGATTTTATTGTCTTGGATACATAACTTGTTGAAGCATGTAATTCATTTCCTGTTATTTTAGGACGTCCGTTTCTTGTAACTTCTAATGCATTGATTAATTGTAGGAATGGATTGATGAAGCTATCATTTGAAAACATGACATTGGAGATGAATATTTTCAACATTTGCAAGAACCCTCATGATAATGATTTACAAGAAGTAGATCTTATTGAAGAATTAGTTTATGATAAACTTAAATCTAATTTGAGTAAAATTGAGTTTGATGAATCTGAAGATTTGCAAATGATTTATTCTCAGGAAGAAATCATGGATGAAAAAAGCACCGAAAATGTTGATGCGGATCTTTTGTCAAGAGTGACAATAGATTCGACATCCGACATCACATCAATCGATGATTACTTTCCTGACGAATCCTTACTTTCTCTTAGTCCAATGCCTTGGTTTGCTAATCATATTAATTTTCTTGCAACAGGAGATTTGCCAACTCACTGGAGTACCGAAGACAAAGGAAAGTTTTTGAACGAAGTAAAGAACTTTTATTGAGATAACCCTTACTTATTCAAATATTGTCCTGATCAAATATTTCGAAGATGCATTTCGGACAATGAGGTAAGTAGTGTCATTAAAATTTTTCAAGGCATGTGGGAGTCATTTCTCGTAAAAAAAAAATGACTGCAAAAATCTTACAATATGGATTCACTTTTCTTTTATCTAAATTTTGTTTGTTTTGTTTTGTTTTGTTTCTTTTTGTTTCTTTTTTTTTTCTTCCATTTTATTCTCTTCCTAAACGGTCATGTACATTAAGTGGTAGACTTTGTAGGGTATCCTCATCATTTTCAGAAAATATGGCTGAAGAAGATAACCAGTCGCTTTATAATAAGAATAATGAGAATAACCGTGTTAGAACACTTAAAGACCACATGAATCCTAGAAGGACAAGTGCACCATCATGCATAGTTTTCCCCCTGATGCATCTCATTTTAATTTTAAGCCATGCATTATTCAACTTTTACCTTCTTTTCATGACTTAGATCTAGAAAATCCATACTTGCATTTGAGAGAATTTGAGGAGGTCTGTAACACCTATAATGACTGAAATTGTAGCATGAACACCATCAGATTAAAGCTTTTACCTTTTTCATTAAAAGATAAAGTTAAAATATGGCTACAAAATCTTAGGTTATGATCCATTCGTGCTTAGGATGAAATGCAACAACAATTTTTAAAGAAGTTTTTTCCGTCTCACATAACAAACTGTTTCAAAAGACAAATCACCACATTCATTCAAAAACCAGGAGAAAAATTTTACCAATGTTGGGATAGGTATCGAGACATGCTTAATACTTGCCCTCATCATGGTTTTGAAACATGGAGATCGGTTTCATATTTTTATGAGGGGTTAACACCTAAAGATAGACAAATGGTGTAATTGATGTACAATGGAACTTTTGACGATAAAGACCCTAATGAAGCAATGGAGTACCTAGACTTGCTAGCTGAAAATGCTCAAAATTAGGACACTACAGGGACTTATGAGGCACCAAGTAAAAATCAACCTCATACATCTAGTGGAGGAATGTACAACCTTAGGAAAGATCATGACCTCCAAGCCAAGTTTGCATCTTTAGCTAGAAAAGTCGAGGCACTAGAATTGAGTGTCAGATTTACCTTTGAAGTCAATAGAGGACAAAATGTTTGGTTAAGTGTCAGTACCTTAGCTTTGGTAGGGATAAAATGTTTTGGTTGGGCATCGCCCTCTCTCCTCAAATTCAGCTTCCAAGATGATGAAGAGCTCGAGTTGTGATACGATCTGGGCAACAAAAAAACAATCAGATTCGGATTCTGATGTAAAATGCGTATCTGTCTAGTTTCACGGCAACAGTCATAATTCTCAATTCAATTGTTTGATTGGGCTGAAATGTTATGTGGAGTCTACTGACATATTGTCCTACCTTGGGTTAAAATTTCAGATCAATCAAAGTTTGGGAAGGCATCGTAATACTGGTCAACAGAAGCTATATGAATTTTGTTATTTACTTTCTTATGACTTCTGGACTTCCTATTTGGCTATGATTCTTTTCCTATAAGGATGTGACAGCTGATTTTGAGAATTTCCTAGAGAAAAGATATTTAATGGGCAACAACATAGTTTTCATGTGTGGTATGTACTCCATATTAATATGGAATCCTTATGGTATATGGAAACAATTATTCTATTCTTATTATAGTAGGAATCTATCATTAAATAAGTTTCCAAGTTAGCTAAGAATACTGTGCAAACAAGAAAACTAAAGAGGAGACAACTTTAGATTTGATTCTTCTAGCTCATATGGGACTTCTAAAAAGCAGCAAATCTGATCATATCATATTTAGGTATTAAATTCAGATTTATTATTATAATTATTATTTTCTTCTTAGTTTAGGGTTTATTTATATTATTTGGGTTTAATTCTAAGTGTGCATCATATAAGTCCACATAAGGGGTCCATTAGGGTTTGTTTCAGTCTAGAGTCGGTATAAATAAAGGCATAACCAGACATATAAGTTAGATAATTCAGATTAATAAAACTTCTTGTTTGCCGCACTTGTTGTGTGTTGGTGGGATAATCTTCATTCATTACTTCTCGTTCGTGAATCAATATTCGTTGGGTGGGGGTTTCCGTTTCCAATAGTGCTGGTGCCTAGGTACAAGTTATCTTTGTGTCACACTCCTATCAAACCTGATTTACTTGGCTTTCCGAGAATTGATGTCTTTGCATGTGGGTTGCTTGACCGCATGTTCAAGAGGTTCACATCAAGTTGAATGCTGGTTGAACATATTATTTCCATCTGAGTTGTTTCTCCATTTTCGTAGCCATATATATTAACCATGTCTTCTACCTCAACATAGTATTATAACTCAACAACATTAGCTATCTTTCTATTCAGCCCATTAAGAAACCTAGCTATAGTAGCTTCCCTAACTTCAACCACATTAGCCCTAATCATTGCAATCTCCATCTCCTTGTTGTAATCCTCTACACTTTTCGAACCTTGATGTAAACTTTGTAATTTTTCAAAGAGCTCTCTGTAATAAAAGTTAGGAACAAATCATTTTCTCATTATGGCCTTCATGTTATCCCATTACTCAGTAGGCTTTTCACCATTCCTCCTCCTTTTTAAAACAAGTTGATACGACCATATTAGTGTATAATCTATATAATCAATGACAACAAGTTCTACCTTTTTGATACGATCCAAGTAAAGTCATATTTATATTTTGGCATAAAATTTCCTATTATCCAGTTTTACGCTATTGAGTATAACTTCAAATCCAACTGTTGGATCGCGCTGAAATTTAACATGAAGATTCCGGAGGTAATGGTCTATGTTGGGGTAATGTTTCAGATAAATCGGAGTTCAGGACGAATAAGCGATATAGGTCAGAATAGGCTGTATAAATTTTGTTATTTACTTTCTTTTGACTTGTCGACTTCCTATTTGGCTAGGATCCTTTTCCTACAAGGATGTGTTAGCTTGTTTTGGGAATCTCCTAGCTCTACAATGATCTTTAGTGTGCAACAACATAGTTTCCAACTGTGGAAGGATTCATAAATGTTTCTGAATCCTTTTCTTACAAGGATTCCTTATTTATCTTAATTACAACAAGGAAAAAGGACTTCAGAATTAATTCTACCTTTATATCAGATTCCCTAGTCTATTTGGGACTTTTTAATGGTGACAAATCTGATTCTAGCATATTTTGGATAGTAATTTTCAAATTTTTATTATTTTCTTCTTAGTCTTTGAGTTATTATTACTTATTTGGGTCACTTGTAAGTGGGCCTCATGACACGACCAAAGAGTTGATGTCTTCTCTTAAGTGTAGGAGTGTTGAAGTAATAAATAACCCGGCAAGACCGGGGTCGAACCACATGGAGGTTAACTATATAAACTACAAATAAAGAAATAGATAATAACAGTAAAGGAGTTGAAGA
Source organism: Populus trichocarpa (assembly GCF_000002775.5). Taxonomy (NCBI): domain Eukaryota; kingdom Viridiplantae; phylum Streptophyta; class Magnoliopsida; order Malpighiales; family Salicaceae; genus Populus; species Populus trichocarpa. Next base: position 6,831,580 of record NC_037302.2, on the reverse strand, counting down.
GAGCTTTGAGATGTGATATTGATATAAGTATTAAACAAGGATAAAATAATTGTCAAGGTTAGAGGATCCGCTAATGGTATTTCAAACAAGTATAGTATAAACTCTTTTTATTACTCAACTGGAAACCACAAAAAGAAGGTTCCAATCGGATTATAAATTGTTAACATGATTACATTAGTTATCTTATTCAAAAACTGCTAACATTTGTAAATATTGTCAGGTATTCATGATTGTAACTTATGTTAACAACAAATGAAGTTCCTTCCATAGCACAGGTGTCGGTTATACCATACGGTTGGGCTATGAAAGTACCACGTATTTGTTGTACCAAGGGTTATACAACATAAATTTAGATTAACCATTTAACAAGCAAAGTATTAAAAGTGAACAAGATAACAAATACAAAACATGTTAGTATCAAACATTAAAGTCCATGTTGAGTTTTTATACTATACTTATTCTTACACCATTAGTGTAACATTTTCACCTTGACATAATAAGCTTAGCTAAACATAATGAAAGAGAGAAACATAAATAAACAAGATAAGAACATAAATAAGATATAAGTTAACAAGAGATTAATATAAACAAAACTTAAGCATTACAAAAATATAAAGAGAGAGAGCAAGAACATGATCTTGATTTGAAAACCAAGATGTCTCAATGCATGGCAAATGCCTCCTTTTATAGGCAAAAATTTGAAACTATCGATTTGATGACTAATTGTTGAGTGGGTGCCCACATCTTGACTTGGTGACAATCCTTATCTTCTTGTCTGAACAAAACGTCATTGCTAACATCAGAAAATAATATTATGTTCTAATATTTTTCTAAGGTTAACTTCCTTGGGTTGGGATTATTATCTTTTTTTTTCTTTTTCTTTTTTTAATATATATACATATAACTTAAAACACAATGCATCTTTAACCCATGTAACGAGCTTTCGGCTAATGACTCCCAGACCAGTTGGTCTTAGGGCATTAGGTGTTGAGACACCCCTACGAGCTTAGTAGCTCGGGTTGCAGATACTTATACGTAGATAGTGCAATGTTTGATTCCTTTAAGCTTTTCTCCTTAACCCATGTTACAAGCTTTGGGCCAATAGCTCCCAAGTCAGTTGACTTTAGGGTATTAGGTGTTAAAACACCCATTCGGACTTAATTGCTTAGGTTAGGGAGGCTATGAAACCAAACTTATCTATGTTTTTATTATCAACAATATTATCAATTTGTTTGTTTTTTTTTTTTTGCAAATTATATACTATCCATTTCCCTTAGTTGTTACCTTTAACAAAAGAACATAAATAATGTAATAATCTATTGTACAGCCCACAACCATATGTTAAAGTGTGTGTGTGAAAATGAAGGTTTAAGAATACTTGTTAAATGAGTATATGAGCAGAATCAAGTGATAACAATACGAGAGTTTGTAAACCTGAATATTTCAAGAAGTATTCTGATAGACCTTGATAAGAATATTTACTAAGATGAGTCTCAAGAGTCAATAAAATTCCTCCTTACTCTGCCATCCTAATAACAGTTTTGTCAAATGGTTTTAATAATAGCAAAAACAATTAGTAAATTAGTTTTTTTTATATCAACTACTACCCTCTCCCCTCAACCAAAACGAGACATTGTCCTCAATGTCCTAAGGTAGAAAGATAGAGTATAGAAGACATCACCTGAAACAACGAACACTGACAAACCTGAAACACACTTAAACAAATATAAGAAATAACAAAACAAAATAAAATGCTATTAATAAAACCAAAGGACACAAGGTTTCACAAACGAAGACTCAAATCCAATCTAAGCTTTTTACGACTTTCTATAGTTGACCAATTTATGTGACTCATGGAGGGATCTAGTATAGGGATGAAAGATTGTAGTTGGTCAATCAATTGTTCAGCAGTAGCAGTAGAGATTATGATTTGTCGTGCTGAAGATGTTAGAAATTCTTGTTCCACAGCTTGATCAAGAAAAGACAACAAATTATCATAAAAACCATTAACATTTAACAAACCTATAGGCTAGTAACCCATTAACCCAAGGCTGCCTCCCCCATATACTAAAAGAATCTTTCTCTCAGCTAGTACCTGACCAAGATGATTCGCTGATTCTAAAAACTCATTTTTCTTTCCTAAGACTGGGTCCACCGAAAACACAAATATTTCTTATGTGATGACTTGAGGAACTTGCCATTTCTACACACTTATATATCTGTTGAATGTATGGGTTGAGTAGAAATGAAGGGAAGGAAAAGAAGATTTTATAGATGAGAAATTGAGAATTCAATCATACCACTTTTATGTAGGCCAGCTGGAGTCTCTCTCTCTCTCTCTCTCTCTATTTATTTATTTATTTTGAAAAAGCATGTGTATGTACAGGTAGTTGTGATTGTGGCTCACATCTTCCCTTGGTTTTATGTCCAAGAACGGCTTAAACGCCCTCTATGGGTCGAGGATAGGCTTCCCATCCAGTTTTCTTAAAAACTGGCAAACCCTTTTTTAGTCAGATTCCCAAGACTATGTCGAGCACGTTCTTTATGGAATTGTGGCCATAAATCATGAATTGATCGGCACATCTCCACTAGGATGCATCTTAAGAGTCAATAGAAGATTATCTAAAGACCCCTTACTTAGGCCATCCTTAATGAATTGTATTTTATCTTCACGGTTTACAGATTCCATTCCTAAAAAATGACATGTTGCATTACAAGTCCATCTGGCATATCTGTGACAGATTTTCAGTCGTTTTGCACGACGTTTCTTTGCAAAAGTGTTTTTACCTGTTTTAGGCATGTATGAAATGAAAGAATTGGAGGAATCGCATGATAATCAGACCTTTGCTTCAATTAGCCAACAAATATCTTCAAGAATTCCATGATTCATTAACAACCTCAATCTTGCACACCTAGCACGGTAAATTTTTGCAATCGTATTTGGAGGCAAAGCTGGAAAATACTTTTTGGTTTTTCGAGAGTGGTGTCCATTTTCAAATGAGAATTGGAGAAGAGATGCAAAGAAAGGTGATGCGAACCTCGTGATTACGTGGTCACGCAACCCACAATCAAGGTTGAGATTTGATCCCGGAAAGCCGAAATAGGTCTGATACGGAGTGTAACACAATGGAAACCTGCCCCAAGGCACCAACACTATTGGATTGAGTAGAATAACGCCACGAAGCCAGTTAATCTTCGATAAGTCAGATTCAGTTCATTCAAAAACTGAAGAATGCAAGAATCGCTCTCACACGTTAAAACTGAAAAATTCAGAAGTAATTGTCATCAAAGCTGCCGAAATTTTGGCTTACATGAGTTTAAATAGTTCTTGAAAAATTAACCTTAATGGACCCCCTATGTGGACTTATATGAGGTCCACTCAAAACTGACCCAAAACCCTAAACTGAAAAGCCCATAACTTAATCCAAACAAGCCTTGGATCCTAACTGAAAACAAAGTATTAAGTAAGCCCAAACAAGCCTTGGGCTGTAGCTAACAAAATAAAAATAACTAATTTCTCATTAAATACCACCAGCCCTTCTTTCCTTGTGTAGCTAGGATGAATAAGGAATCCTTATAAGAAAAGGATTCTAAAACATTAATGAATCCTTGCCACACTTGAAGATTATATTGCACCTCATTAAAGATCCTTGTGGAACTAGGAAATTCCCATAACCAGCTGCCACATCCTTGTAGGAAAAGAATCCTAACCAAATAGGAAGTCCACAAGTCAAATGGAAGTAAATAACAAAATTCGTACAACCTCTTTTGACCAGTATTGTGGTGCCTTTCCAAACTCTGATTGACCTGAAATCTTTAGTAGGAAAATATGTCTAGAGAGTTCACATAAACTTTTAGCTCGATCCAACGGTCGGATTGAGAATTATAATTATTGCCGTAAACCTGGATTGTTGCGCTTTTTACGCCAAAATCCGAATCTGACCTTAATTGGGTCGTATCACAAGGCTTAACCGTATCATTCCCTCCCTCTTCAAGAAGATTCGCCCTTGAATCTTGAATAGGATTAGTAGCGACTTCAGTAGCCTCTTGTTTAAGCCTTTGGAATTCTCTTATTCCTAACACCTTTCTCCAACAACACTATATAGAGGTAGTGACTGACAAGAATTTCAAATAAGCACGTCGACCATGGCTTAGTTTTTTGCATCGTTGATCAACAATCCTTCTCTGCTCCCTCTCCCTTAGTGAATACATGACACAAATAGGGAAAAAAAAAAGACGAAGACAATAATAGAGTTTAAACAGGAAGAACATTGATTTAGACTCAAGATTGTGAATCTGACTTTTGTTTGGACTAAAACTTATCGAAAAACAAACAAATGTTAAAGTGATGAAAATGACTCAAACAACAGCCAGATATCAAAATATGATGATAGTATAATGGCAAGAACGAAATCAACAGAAACAAAACAAATTTTGAAAGACAACACTAAACAAACCCGTTACAGCAAGACAAAACCCGATTCTAAAAAAGGAGAGGTGGTATCAAATGGAGAGAAATAAAGAGATTAGTTTTCTAAAAAAAGAATCCAAGAGTCTATCCCGTATTCTAGGGGAGATGAAGCAAGAACTTGATGTGTTAACGGCAATAGTCAATGCCCAGCAAGCTTCAGAAAGAGAGGAGAAAATACGCTGCAATGATGATATACGAAATAGAACGGCTGCTACTTTCATCCAAAGTTGTTGGCGACGATTGTTGGCAAGAAAAGAACTCCAAAGGCTTCAAAAGGAGGCTAAGGAATTGTCCATTCAACTTTTTAGTGATTCGAGGACGAATTATCTTGAAGATAGAGGGAATGATACGATCCAGGAAAGGTCAAGTTCAGATTTTGATGTAAAATATACAACTATCTAGTTTTACAGCAATAGTCATAATTCTCAATCCGACCGTTGGATCAAGCTGAAAGTTTACTTGGACTCTCCTAACATGTTGTCCTACCTTGGTTTAAAATTTCAGGTCAATCGGAGTTTGGAAAGGCATCGAAACACGGGTCAATAGAGGCTGTATGAATTTTGTTATTTACTTCCTTTTGACTTGTGGACTTCCTATTTGGCTAGGATTCTTTTTCTAAAAGGATGTGGCAGCTTATTTTGAGAATCTCCTAATTTTCCAAAGATCTTTAATGTGCTGCAACATAGTTTCCATGTGTGGCAAGGATTCATAAATGTTCAGAATCCTTTTCTTACAAGGATTCCTTATTCATCCTAGTTACAAAAAGGAAAGAAGACTTCAGAATAAATTCTACTTTCAGATCAGATTTCCTAGTCTATTTGGGACTTCTTAATGGTGACAAATCTGATTCTAGCATATTTAGGATGCTAATTTTCGGATTTGTATTATTTGTATTATTTTCTTCTTAGTTTTTGAGTTATTATTACTTATTTGAATTAATTGTAAGTGGGCTTCATATAAGTCCACCTAAGGGAGGTCTATTAGGGTTTATTTAAGTCTAGAGTGAGTATAAATAAAGGCATAACCAGACATGTAAGTTAGACAATTTAGATTAATAAAACTTCTTGTTTGTCGCACTTTGTGTGTGTGTGTGTGTTGGTGAGATAATCTCCCTTCCATGGTTCTCTAAAGAACTGAAAACGACTTATCGAAGAACAACTGTCTTTGTGGCGTCATCTTATACTTCTCGTTCGCGAATCAATATTCGTTGGGTAGGGGTCTCCGTTTCCAATAGTGCTGGTGCCTAGGTACAAGTTATCTTTGTGTCACCCTCCTATCAAACCTGATTTACTTGGCTTTCCGGGAATTGGTGTCTTTGCGTGTGGGTTGCGTGACCATGTGATCACGAGGTTCGCATCAAAAGGAGAAAGAGCAAAGAATTGCATAAATATATACACATATATCAGTTATTATAGGAAATTGAAAGAACCGACTTAAGAGTCACGGGGTACTGTTATCCGCCATTTGACCGGGGTGAGAGAGACTAGCAAAACAAATTTCACACAAAAAAAAAAACACAAAAACAATGTGAGAAAAAGAATCAGTCTTTATATGCAGGATCACTCAATTCAATAGTCATTTTCAATTGAAAAATTATCAAAGTAAACTTTCAAACGATGCCCATTTACCTTGAAAACATTACCATTCTTTGGATTTTCGATATCACAAGCTCCATATGGATACACATGTTTCACAATAAAAGGACCACTCCATCTTGATCTTAGTTTTCCAGGAAATAAATGGAGTCGAGAATTATAAAGCAAGACTTTTTGACCAACATTGAATATTTTTCTCAGTATTTTCTTGTTATGAAACTCTTTGATTCTTGCTTTATGAATTCTTGAATTTTCATATGCATCATTTCTTATTTCCTCAAGCTCATTTATTTGTAATTTTCGCAGCTGACTAACATCATCAAGGTTTGAATTAAAAGCTTTAATAGACTAATAACTTACATTCTTGATGTGCATTAAGTTTGGAAGAGATTATTACCGAAAAAGTTTCATTTTGTCCCAAAAATGAGTATTTGAGATTGAATGGTAACGGCTTCAAATCAGGTTTTGGTGGTTGAACACTTGAAGGTGTGGACTCAATAGATTGTGGTGGCAATTCCTCAATTTTTGGTCTCCAACTATTTGCCTTTGATTCTTCTTGAAAATAAACCATTTGCAAATCTTCAAATTCATCAATCTCAATTTCACTGGAAGTGGTTTGAAATTAATCATGAACTAATTTTTCAATAAAGTCCACTTCTTGTAAATCATTATCATCTCTAGGTTGCTTGTAAATGTTAAAAATAATCATCTCCAATGTCATGTTTCCAAAAGATAGCTTCATCAGTCCATTCCTACAATTAATCAATGCATTAGAAGTTGCAAGAAATGGACGTCCTAAAATAACAGGAAATGAATTTCATGCTTCAACAGGTTGTGTATCCAAGACAATAAAATCCACAGGATAAATGAATTTATCAACTTGTACTATCACATCTTCAACTATTCCTCTAGGCCTTTTTACATATCTATCAGCAAGTAAAAGAGTTGCAAAAGTTGGTTTTAACTCACCTAGATTGAGACTTTGAAAAACTGAATATGGAATATTCACACTAGCTCCAAAGTAAAGCTTTTTCAATTTTATGTTCTCCAATAAAGCATGAAATTCTAAGACAACCATGGTCTTTATATTTCAAAGCATTATTGTTTTGAAGAATGGTACTTACTTGTTAGGCTAAAAAGGCTTTCTTTTTCACATTAAGTTTTCTCTTCACAGTGCACAGAGCTTTCAAAATTTTAGCATAAGAAGGTATTTGTTTAATAGCATCCAGCAAAGGTATATTGATCCGTACCTGCTTGAAAGTTTCAAAGCTTTCAGAGTTATGATTGACTTTCTTTTGTTTGGTCATGGTATGAGGAAATGGAAGTGTTGGCGGGGAATCAGTCTTTTCTTTGCAATGTTCAGATTCAACCCCTTCCTTACCCTTATAGATTGACTCATTTGGACTTCTAGAACTCGAGATATGGGTTGAACACTGAACAGTGTCTGGGCTGCAGGACAGATTCAGACTTCTCTTTTGATGCTAAGATTTGGACTTCCAAACAGCAGAATTGAGTCTTGGACTCTCCTGAATGTTTTAAGCCTATGTCTTAACTTTTTAGCCATATAAACCAAACTGAAATCCAAGATCTACAGCTCCAGATATGACCCAATGACTGAACAGTGTTCTAGTTTGGACTGAACCAGCATCTCTTTTCTAAGCTTAGCCCTCTCTTTGTCTTCTCAATTTCAGTAGTTAAACCCATCAATCAATCCCTTCATTTATGTGATAGGCCTGCATTTAAGATGAACATTTACAATAAATTAAAGGTATCTTATAGTATTACACATGATATTATAAAACATGCTCTAGTTAAGGAGTTATTGATATTTGAAGTGCAAGATGATGATATAAAACCTTGATAAAAATGCACTTTTAAGTACTAATCACCTCATATAAGTCTAGAGTCAGTATAAATAAAGGCATAACCAAACCTGTTGGGATAATCTCCCTTCCTTGGTTCTCTAAAGAACTGAAAAAGGACTTATCGAAGAACTGGTTTCGTGACATCATCCTTATACTTCATGTTCGCAAATCAATATTCGTTGGGTGGAGGTTTTCCCATTTCCAATAGTGTTGGTGTTTAGTACAAGTTATCTTTGTGTCACAATCCTATCAAACCTGATTTACTTGGCTTTCCGGGAATTGGTGTCTTTGTGTGTGGGTTGCGTGACCACGTGATCACGAGGTTCACATCACTATCATTTTGTATAGCCCTTTAAACATTACTTCTTCGACAATCAGCCCTCCCATTTTGTTGCTTCATTGAGTCCATTTCCTCCTTCAGTTCCTTGGTCACCTTAGTCAAAAGTTCAATTTGTTGGCCCACTAGGAAGAGAATTCAGTGTTTAGTGTCGTTGATTCATTGTTTTCAGACATCTTTTGAAATCTATAAAAATTTGGTGAGTAACACAAAATATATCCTCACACCTCTCGTGTTTCACGCAAAATCAAATCTTTTTCACTCTAATAAACTCATTATGCCTTTTACCTTACAACTTACTATTTTTCAGTTCTTTTGAAACTGAAAATCCAACACGTTTTGGAACTTGACGCAATCTTATTGATACGCCATTTTAAAGCACAAGAATTGAAACCTAGACCTAACGATATTATAATGACCTAAAATTCAATATATAGTATCCTGATACCCAACAAACTATATACCTAAGTTTATAGATCATTATCTTATGCGTAGGTATCAAAACTTGTGTATGATCAGTTTGTGGCATGATTGAACCCCGAATTGAAACCTCAAGAAAACGATATCAAAATAAGGCAAAATTTAATATATAGTGTGTGATCTAAACCTTGTATTTATCATTCTTTTTAAAGAAAAAGGATGCTGCCTTGAATGCCCTCTTTGTCGCCACTTATATTCCTTTATTTTCTTTGCTGTGTTTTCTCCTCACCTAACAAGAAAAATAAAATAATAATTAATAAATACTAATATTTAAAGGAAATAATGAATGTTCTGACACATAATAGAAAATCCAAAACTAGTTAGGACTGCACAAAAAACACATTGAAACATCACATAACAAGGCTGGCCGAACTGATACAAAATTGGCAGCTTTGATGTTGAAACTTTATGGCCTAAATTAGGGTGGATTAGGCCACTCCTACACATGGATTAAATATACTAATGTATCCTCTTGATGCTCCAAAAAATCACCAAGTTCATCCTTTGTCGAAACTTGCACAACCAGTCCATTCAATGCTTCTTTCAATATCTTCGCTTTGGACCTTGTGATGGTCCTATTTGGAACGTGTAATGGGTCCTTGGTGTTCATGGGTTTATCCACATCAGGTTGAGGAGGACCAAAATACGTAAAGTTGAGAATTTAACAACATATTTTATACTGATAAAGCCCTTATTAGCAAGGGAAATTCAATTTAAGGAGGAAAATCCAAAATTGGATGTTTAGGGACTCAATTACAATTCTTCAAGGTTTAATTGAATTTATTGAGGGCAATTACAATAAAAATAGATTTTTGAAGTCAATTTAGGATTTAAGGAAGAAATTAAAGTATGGGGTTGAATTGCAATTTTCAAGATTTAATTTGGTCAAATCAGGGGCTTAATTGTATAAATATTGAAGTTTGATGGACAATTAGGGACTTAATTGAAGAAATTCAAAACCGATGACAAACTACAAAAGACGTGTGAATGTAGTGGTTGAAATATTATTAGATCAAGGGTCAAAATGTACAATTTCATAACCAAGGACTAAAATGAAACATGCAGTCAACTTTAGGGTTGACAATTGAGTTTGCCAAAGGTCGAATTGAATGAATTTAAGAGTTTGAGAGGCAATTATAAGTGCATTTAAAAGCAATTGGAAGAACAGGGACTAAATTGAAGTTTGCCAAATGTTAAATTAAAAACCCTAATTTTAGGGTTTAACATAGATGACACATCGTGCGGCCACTGTTTAGCTTCTTCTTTGGCAGTTTTGGCTAATCGAGTAGGCTCCTTCAGGCGAATGAATGTGGTGTTTTTGACCACTTCTACGACTATAACCGCCACCATTCAACTAAGAAACACCATCACTACAAAGATCAGCTTGATGCGAACCTCTTGATCATATGGTAAAGCAACACCCAACGAAGATGATACTTCCCCAAGAAAGCTGAAAATCAGGTTTGGGAAGAGTGACACAATGGAAACCTGTCTCAAGGCACCAAAACTATTGGAATTGAATCGAATGATGTCCCAACAAAGATAACATGTTACATTACACAAAACACAACACTGTTAGAAATAGTAAAGGAACTTGCAATCTCTATCACAAACAATGCTCCTATGAAGTCGTACTATCTCCTTAAAAATACAAATCAGCAATGTTAATTGCATCATCAGTGGGTATAATAGTCATCGACAAAGCCTTGCAAATGAGTAACTCAGTCATCGATGGATGTGATACCCATGTAACAAAACTACTAATCTGTTTTCATGTGTTTACACTTCATGCATTCTTAATGGGTCCTTATTAAAGGTTGACCGCGTTTCTTTCAAGATTAAAAGGGCCAATAACAAGCTTATTGGTCTCTAAGTTTGGGAAAACCACTAGAATCTCCAAAACCAAGTTTGTTGCAAAACCACCATTGTAAAACCAGTATAAGTATAGAGATCAAAGTTGTAAAACGAACCAAAAAACCTCTTCCATTTTGATCAGAGGGGTGAAGCTTTGATGAATGAGGATAAATCTTTAATTAAATCCATAAAAATCCTATATTGAAACCCTATAAATACCCCCTGGAAAATCAGGGGCTAGAAGGTTGAAAAATTAGGGAGAAAGAGGGGAGGAAAAAATTAATAAAGTAACTCTAAGTGTGAAGGCTTAAGAGCTTAGCACAAGAATTTTCTCAACTTTGAGAGAATAATAACAAGCTTGAAAAAGAAGGAACCAAAGTGCAACAATCATTGTTTGAGCTTGGAAGTTGTAAAATATTCATTCAGCCTAGTAGATGATGTCCATGAGGCACACACATCTAGCATGTTCTTTCATATTTTATGTTATTTTTGAACATTTGTTGTATTATATTGATTTAAGCTTTGATTTTGATTAATGTACAAAATGTCATTTCTTTTCTTTGTTTAATCCTGTTTGAAGTTGTCTGTTAATGTTGTTGGATTGATGCGAACCTCGTGATCACATGGTCTCGTAACCCACAATCTAGATTGAGATCTAATCCCGGAAAGTCAAAATAGGTCTGATAGGAGGGTGACACAATGGAAACCTACTCCAAGGCATATTGGAATGAAGTCGAATGACGCCATAAGCTAGTTAATCTTCAATAAGTCAGATTCAGTTCGTTTAAGAACTGAAAAATACAAAAATCACTCTTACTCGTTAAAACTGAAAAATTCAAAGGTAATTTTAATCAATGGTTGTCGAAATTTAGGTTACATGAGTTTAAATAGTTCTTGAAAAATTAACCGTTATGAATCTACCCTAGTGGATTGATTTAGCCCACATACAAAACTGACCCAAAAACCCTAAACTGAAAAGCCCATAACTTTATCCAACAAAGCCTTGGATCTTAGCTGAAAACAAAGTATTAATTAAGCACAAACAAGCTATGGGCTGTAACTAACAAAAATAAAGATAAAACCCATAAGTCCTAAGTCTTTATTTGCCTAATGACCCTAGAAACCAATATGTCATTAAATACCACCAGCCCTTCTTTCCTTATGTAACTAGAATGAATAAGGAATCTTTGCAAGAAAAAGATTCTGAAACATTAATGAATCCTTGGCACACTTGGAAACTATGTTGCAGCCCATTAAAGATCCTTGTAAAACTAAGAGATTCCCAAAACAAGTTCCCGCATCCTTGTAGGAAAACGATCCTTGCCAAATAAGAAGTCCCCAAGTCTAAAGGGAGTAAATAACAAAATTCGTACATCCTATTCTGAATTATATCGCAAGCCCTTCCTAAGCTCCAATTCACCTGAACGTTTACTCCAACATAGAAAAATACCTCTGGAACTATTTGGTAAAGTTTTAGCTTGATCCAACGGTTGGATTTGGAGTAATGCTCAATAGAGTAAAACTGGACAACATAAAATTTTACGCTAAAATCCAAATCTGACCTTGCTTGTATCGTATCATGGATGTTTAAAATATGTTTGGATGTTTAGATTAAATGAAATACATTTATTTGGAAAACTGGTAGTAGGGTTATTTGATGTTTTTTCTAATTTGTCAGTTTATGTTCTTGGTTCTTGAGCATGGTTGGGGTTCCAAGTGTGTTTTGGAAGTCAGTTTTAAATCGAAATTTGATGTTTTTGTTGGCTGTCATTGGGGCTGCAGTTATAAAGTTTGAATCTAACACATGATTATAATGATTTGATGTTTTTTGTTAGTTCTTTTGATTAAACTATGCTTGATATTGATAATGTGGTTTGTAAGGACTAAAAGAACTGTGTTTAGAGGCCTAAAATGTCAGTTTATAAGGCTTGAAAGTGGTTGGGTTTTCTAAGGCAGTGTTCTTTCTGTTCTTGGGAAGAACATTACCTTAGCTCTACGGTCTCCACCCGTTTCAGTCTATCTCTTTGCATTAAACAGTTCGTTGGACTATGAGATTTTGAGTTTTTTGTGTTTTTTAGTGTTCAATTTATTTTTGACTTTGTTTTGTTTCTGGGATGTTTTCGAGTCAAACTCAAATCTTTGGTTTGGTTTACAATCAAACGAAGGATTTTGGGTCAACTCAATTGTGTCAAAATCAGCTCATGGCTAAGGTCTTGTTTGGATGACAATCTTTTTGCTAAAAAGTTTTTTTGGTTTAAGGGTATGTTTGACAAACACTTTCTTAGGCTTGTTTTGGTAATTTTATTACAAAGAAATATGTCAAACAAGGCCTAAAAAATAATATAAAAATTAAAACAAATAATATATATATATATATAATAAAATAAAATACTATCTTTTTTTTTTGTATATGGCCAAAAATCCTTAAAATTATTTGAACATTTTAAAAAACAAAAATCTAAAATATTCTAGAATGTTTTTTTTTTAAATATTGCATGGATTTTACAATAAGTTTGTAAATTCCAAAGGATTTTTAGCCTTTATTTCAAAAAATATTAAAAAAATATTTTTTGAAAGAAGATTAACTTTTAATATAAGGATAAAAAGCCTAAAAGAAGTTAAATATTCAAAATATTATTAGGGATAATAATTTATTATTACTCACTTTGATATAAGGATAAAAAAAACTTGTATAAGGTTAATATTCAAAATATTATTGAGAACAATACAACTCATTCACTTCTAATATAAAGATAAAACTACAAGGAATTTTATCTGAAAATTATTTGGAAGAACACCACAAAATTAGTTATACTTTCATAAGTTCAATTGTTCTTCGTTTAACCAAAGAGAAAAGTATTGCATCACGCAAAACACAAGTTTGTTCAAAACATTATGGTTGTAAAGCTAAAAAAAGGTATAATCTAAATAACCCTATTTATAATAGATGAAAACAATCCTAAACAATTTTGAAAAAAATAATAAAAGAATTATAAATAAAATAGAAAAAAGAATCCTAAACCAACTAGAAAACTAATATAAATCTCACACAATAGCTTCTAGACTTTATTGCAAGGCCTTCCTAATGTTGGATTGATCTGAAATCTCAACACGATATAAAACAAGACCTTTGAAAACGTCTGGTAAAATTTCTGTCCAATCCAACAATTGAATTGAGAATTATTCATGTTAGCATAAAAATATGCAATAGAAAAAATCAACCCAAAAATCCTTGTAAGAAAAGGATTTTGGAATATTAAAGGAATTATCACACTTGGAAAATATATTGTTGTGCATTAAAGATCCTTGTAGAATTAGAAAAAGTTTCAAAATTAGAAAAAGACAACAAATAACAAAATCGATATTACATCTTCCAACCTGTATCGCAATGCCTTGTAACACTCTGATTGACTTGAAATTTTAACACAGTGTAGGAAAATATGTCTAAAAACTATTGGTTAAATTTTATCTTGATCCAATAGACGAATTGAGAGTTATGCTTGATAGCGTAAAACGAGACAGTAGGCACAATTACGCTAGAATTTGAATTTTCTTGTTCAACCCTTTCTTGAAGCGTATCATTAAACTCTTGGAGTAGGAGGATCCATCGGATCAAACATGGCTTGACATCTTGTTTTGTGAGCAAATATTTTAATGTTGCATGATCAGTGAAACTAATAACAGAAGATCTAACCAAATAAGACCTGAATTTGTCTAATGCAAAGACCACAATTGAGAGTTCTTTTTTGGTGGTAGTGTAATTCCATTGAGCTTCATTCAAAATCTTGCTAGCATAATAAATGACATAAGACTTCTTATCTTTTCTTTGCCCTAAAACAGCCCCTACCATAGAATCACTAGCGTCACACATCAATTCAAATTGTAAAGACCGATTAGGAGCTTGCATGATTAGCGTAGTGGTCAACAAACCTTTAACCTTTTCAAAAGCTTCTTTACATTTTGAAGTCCAATGAAATTGGATGTCTTATGACAACATGTTACACTATGGTTTGGAAATAGTTCTATATGAATGAATGAATGAATGAATCTCCGATAAAAACCAGTGTGTCCTAAAAAGGATCTCACGTCTTTCACAGTCCTAAGAGTAGGCGATTCTTGAATGAGTTAAACTTTTGACTTATTTTGAAGATACAAGGTGACTTAAGACAATGCCATATGTCACCTCACCAATAAAATTGAAAAATTCAGTCATGAGGATCAGCCCAACACCAAGCGTAATCATGCCAACAACCCATTAGATTTGCTAATTGGGCCAATTACAAGAGTTAGAGCAAAGAAGTATTGAATGGGCTTGTATATAATATATGGAGAAAGATGGATCTAGAGGAGCTTGGGAGATCTAAGAAGCATGAAGGACAACCTCTAATTCAGGTCCAAGAAAAACCTAATTCTTGTGGAAAAAGGGCTGATGGTTTGGTCCCATAACAACCTTGTTATACTTGTTTTTCC